>NW_025765279.1:0-211031 GCF_003918875.1 Haliotis rubra | reverse complement strand
TGCCGCCCGGAGGCGAAGGTCGCGGGTTCGATCCCCGACCGCGTCATACTAAAGACGTTAAAATATGGTACTTGTTGGTCCCTGCCTGGCGCTCGGCATTAATGGGTACAACAGGACTGGTCGACTCGGAGTCAGTATAATGTGTCTGAGTGGGGTATTCGTGCTTCACTGCAGCATGTGGTATCTCAGTGGGCTAGCACTATAAAACCAGCTTAAGTCTGAGCTGACTACAATGAGCAGCCGCACGTACACATACACACGCATGCACGTCGTCATATGAGCGAAATATTCTCCAAGCACGACGTAAAACCCAATTTCACCTCACCTGTTATTTACAGTTCGCCGGCATACAACTGCTGCAGCGTTGACCAAACAAACAAAGAAACTGCTCCGCAAGCGGTGTATACAAATGAACGTGCCTGTCGTCAACATCAGGTGGACCCTTTAGCAAAGATGTGTTTTTCAAAACGCAAAACAGTTTGATGCAGATCCGTTTACAACGAGTAACCACGCCACAGGTAAGATAGTGAAACTAGTGTATAACACGCCATATAGCCCACAAGCACTGTTGGGGCGGTGGGGTAGCCCTAGTGGTTAACGCGTTGGCTCGTCACGCCGAAGACCCGGGTTCGATTCCCCACATGGGTACAATATGTGAAGCCCATTTCTGTTGTCCCCGCCGTGATATAGCTGGAATATTGCTAAAAGCGGCGTAAAACTAAACTCACCACCACTCACTCACAACAGCACTGTCGACACTACCCATTAACTTTATCGTATTTAACAAAATATTTCTAAAGTCTCAACATTTTTAAACATATTGCCAAAATCTAGGCACCAGTTTCGAATTATTATTAATTTTGATGAAAATGTAACAACTGAAATATTTTCGGTCTGAGAAAAATGACAACCACTCCCAAAATTGATTCAATTAATTCAACCTCTGTGAAATGAGCGCGTGAGTTGTTTGGGCAGGGAAATAGATATCGACCTCACATACATGTATATTATGACAGCAATTTTTTAAATGCTCAAGATCAATTTATCAATTTTAGTATACGTGATAGGGCGTTCTGTATATAGGCACCTGTGTTCATTATATAACCAGTTACTGTTAGATGGTTGTGACTGCGCGCAATGGTCCATAGCTCCGTAATTCAAATCTCTTTGTGGAATAAACTTGATTCTTCCCTTCCCTGCATATAATAACAGTAATATTACTGATAGTCTGTCTCTCAGTCCCTAAACCACATGATTTTCCCTACTGCCTAGCCCTTTCTCCAAATTCCAGTGCTAAAGCCCTAAATGAAGCAAGTCTAGATTTCCCCAGGTTCTGAATCTCCCATCTCACTGGGGCTTCTTTTCAATTTAAAAGGAATCAATTGTCTCTATCAAAATTATATACTCAGCAGCAAAAAATACGTCAGTAAGAATTCAAAATTAGATAGGCACTGTAATCAAATCATTACAGAAATGGACATAATAAGCGTATCAAAAACATTTTTTGTGTACAATATCTTGACACATCAATGAATAACTCAACACAATTTCAAGACATTACGTAAACGTTTGCAGTCCATTCAGACTCTTTGACTTCAGTATCTAGTGTGACCACCACGAGCGGCAATAACTGCAGCACAGCGTCTATACATGGTGTGCACCAATCGATTGATTGATGAAGGCCATTGGCACCTGGAACCACACTCTATGAGAAAGGCCTGGCGCAATAACTCGGCTGTGTTCGGCCTTGGTATGACATTATTTAGTCTCCTCTGAATTTCATCCCAAAGATGTTCAATTGGGTTTTAATCAGGACTAAGGGCTGGCCACTGCATAATGTTGACACCGTTCTGCTGTAGGACGTCCCGTGTGGTTCTGGCGAGTATGGGCCCGGGCGTTATCATGCTGGAAAATGTTGTTCCGGTGAGGTGCGAAATGTGGTATGAGGTGGGGTCTGAGAGGCTTGGTCGATGTAGCACCCGCTGTGATGCCGCCTCTCCCTGGACCAAGGTTCTGGAACACCACAGGACCCACTCTCTGGGTCAGGCCTATTCCACCCCATACCATGATGCTTGCACCTCCCAATGAGTCTCTTTCCATAACACATTGGTCTGAGTAACGCTGACCACGTCGTCGCCATATTCTTGTTCTGCCATCTGCAGTTGATAGGCAGTACCGTCTCTCATCTGTGAAAAGAACAGTTCTCCATTGCCTGTAGCGCCAGTTTTGGTATTGTAGGGCAGACTGTAGACGTTCACGCCGATGACGAGGGGTGAGGATAGGTCAACGGTAAGGTCTACGGCAATGGGGGTTCCCGCTCTTAAGACGTTGGCGTACTGTATCAGTACTGATTGGTCTTCCGTGTGTTCCCACTGTCTGGCGTGCTGTTTCGGATGCCTGCATGAAGGATTCGGTACATGCTGTCGCAAAACATGGCGGTATTGTCGTCTTGTGGTCACCCTTGGGTCTGCCAGTACGGGGCGATTATTTGTGGTGTTGGTGGCCTGGAAACGCGTTGCTGCAGCCTGTAGATGGTCCGAACGTTGACCTGGAAGTGATTGGCGACAGCTTGTGCAGTGTGGCCAGCTTCAAGGTCTTCCTAGCGCCTGGTTCCTCTGAGCTGTCGTGAGTCGCGGCATCCCGCTGACGTTGTAATGTGAATCTTTCAACCTGGTTTGGGGTGCATTTTATTGGGCTGGTCCTTGTGAACAGCACGTGCAGCATGAGTTGCTTGAAAACATGGAGAACACCGTACCATGTCGATTTCCTGGAGTTCCATTCTGAGTTTGGGAAGGAATGTCTTTGCTCAGGCAAAGTTTGAGATGTTGTCAAAATATACAATCAAAACATTAAATGAGTTTACAGTTATCCGTTTCTGCGAAGGAAAATTCCAAACTGACGTTTCTTTTGCTGCTTAGTATATATATTCAGAGGCTAAGCGGTAGTCTAATATTATACAAAGGAAATCCGTATATATGCAAAGTCCCTGCACATTGTGTGTTTTGTTACAATGTATATAGCCCCACTTGTCAAGCGCAGGAGTGGTCAATTAGCAAACGCGTCCATGCCAACCTGAAACTAATTTGTCAAAGATAAAGTTAGTGAGCTGTGTCGGTACCGGCCTTTCTTCTCGGGTACATCCCTTCGTCAAGTGCTGATAAAGCATTCCCATCCTAGCAGGTGCATGTTATACCATCGAACAAGTCGTAATTAACAATCAATTTTTGTTGAACGATACTGAGATAACTATCTTACCACCCCTTTCTCCTGTCGTAAATGCCATGGTCAAGCTCTGATAGATATTTTGTTACCACCAGGCGCAGGTTTGACCGTGGCTACACCACAATGAACGTCAACTCCTGTTAGGGTTATACCAGGGAGACTTATAAGGAGGAGTGGTCACCCTCGAAAGCTCCTAAGCTATGCCTCGGCTCGTCACGTGACCAATGTGCAGCCAATATGGCGGCAGCGTAGTTTTAAAGATTGAGCCTGGTTTATTTTCAACAGCTGATTACATACGCTGAGTGTTGTGACAACTGAAAACCTACATGTAGAAGATAAGTTACCTATTCTGTCACTTCATTTTTAAGTCAAATACTTGTTATTAGTGTCGAGTATAAGTACAGTAGCTTAGTAAAGTTTCAAGTGGGCATGTTGTGGCTCACTGGCTTCAATTCTCAGTACACAGCGAAGAAAGACTAAATCATATCGCTAAAAACTTCTTTCACATATTCGTTTAATTTTTAGAAGGAAATATACCTTTAGTTAAAAGGTGTTTGCAAGTAATAGTGATAGTTTTATAACTAAAAATTTTTGTTTAGGGTGTATTTGAGGTGTGAAAAATATGACATATCGCCGATCTGCCATTGAAATACTACAGGGCGTTGTTTGAGTGTTTCTAGTTAGTGTTTAAAAACATCTTTCACATACACCTTCAATTTTTATGAGGAATAAACCATCAGGTGAAAGGTGTTTGCAAGTAATGGTAATAGTTTTATAATTTAAAAAATTGTTAGTGTGTGTTTGAGGGTGTGTGAAAATATGACATATCGCCGATCTGCCATTGAAATACCACAGGGCGTTGTTTGAGTGTTTCTAGTTAGTGTTCTAAAACATCTTCACATACACCGTTAATTTTATGGGGAATATACCATCAGGTGAAAGTTTTTGCAAGTAATAGTGATAGTTTTGAATTATTCTTTTTGTTAGTGTGTATTTGAGGTGTGTGAAAAATATGACATATCGCCGATCTGTTCTGATACACGCCATTTGGTGCTTGTGGATGCTTGAGTGTTATAGTTCTAAAGCTTCTTTCTTTCTTGTTGATCTTTAGTATTTGACAAACTGGAAAGGTGTTTGCAAGGTTTTGTGATGGTTCTAAACTTTCTGTTCTTGAGGGGTCTGTGACAGTGTCAGTTAACATTCTGTCAATGCCCATGTCATTCCACACATGCAATAAGATATCTGAATTAGTTACTAATGTAAAAAATATTCAAAGTAGATTTTTTATAAAAAAGGACAGCTGATGTTAACACGTGTTCTACCGATAGTTTTGCGTTCTTTAACATGTTTGGGGAGGGATGGCCGTGGTGTATCATTTATTCTTTCATTCATTCACATATGTTCTTTTTCTTTTGTTCTTTTTCTTAATTTCTTTTCTTCATTCACATAAAATTCTTGCTCTTAATTAATAATTCATTCATTCATTCATTCATTGTAAAAATTCCGACCCTGCGCCACAATACACTGGCTGAAGTACTGTTAAACGCAGCCGAAGTTGCGCTGGGACTGAACCAAGTCACTGTGTGCGTTGGAGCATGACGAGGCACACGTTAATTAGTACAAATGGTAAAGAAAGCAAGCGAGTGACCTATCCCTGTTGTAGAGTATCCTTGGTTATACCGAGATTATCTTCTTACCACCTACTTCGTGTAGTAAGCTTGAACAGCGTAGCGCAAATAAAGCATCTGGAAATTTAAACATTAGAGAAATTGTTAATGATAAACGAGTAGAGGGCTTGAGTGTATAAAGTCCTGGGATTTTCCATCTCAGGCACAGTCGTAGAAGACAAAATATTATGGATCATCAACTTCTTCTTTATTCTCTACACAAGGTTTCTAGGCTATTCATTGCCCCTTCGTCAGATGAATGAATAAACATTTGCTTGAATAAACCCAAAGGAACTCACATCTCTCTCTTCTCTTGTTTCAAGGCTAGCTCCCGAATCGAGAGACCTACAGTACCTTTAACACATGAACCAAAATGCGCGCAGTGCGTATATATTCCTTTCTGACAAACCCTCCCTACCATGCTAAACCCTGAATGAAATTAGTGCATAGTCTGTTTGCAGTGTAAAACGTACCGATGAATTTCTTCACTTTAAACAAAATGTAAATCAGATAAAGTGAAATTAAGATTGCAAATCCTCATAATTTTACCTTGCCAATTGAACAATTAAATCTCAGAATTTTATTCAACGTAGGATTAAAGTTGTTTAACAAACGATCATAGATTCAAATCGCTATCTTTGGTTTGTATTACAAGGGGGTAAGCGCAGTAGTTGGAACAGTGAAACAAATGCACGTGCGGTACGTGATGAGCGTTAACTTAGACCAACCCTACTTGTTCTGGGTGTTTCATTTAATGTGCATACCCCCTTGTAACTTTCTGACTAACCCTCCCTACAATACTAAACCCTGAATGGAGCAAGTGTAGATCTCCTCAGGTTCTGAATCTCCCTGCTTGCTGGGGCTCCTTTTCAATCGAAAAGAAATTGTTTGTTTCTATCCAAATTATATATATTCAGAAATCTTATGCTAAAACCTACACCGGGACGTTGCTCAAATTGTAATATAAGTTATTCATTTATATTCTATATTGTTATCCTTCTTAAAACATTCCGCCGAAGACCCGGGTTAGATTCCCCACATGGGCACAATGTGTGAAGCCCATTTCTGGAGTCCCCGCCGTGATAATGCTGGAATATTGCTAAAAGCGGCGTAAAAACTAAACTCAGTCAGTCTTAAAACATTCCAGACAAAATTCAGTGTCAGATACAAACCTGTACAGCAAGTTTCCCATTTCCATCCGACAATGACAATAGCAACATATCATATTTTTCTCTCAATGATTTGTAATATCCTATGTTACCGATCGGGGCGGTGGTAGCCTCGTGGTTAAAGCATTCGCTCTCGTCACGCTGAAAGACCCGGGTTTGATTCCCCACAAGGGTATAATGAGTGATACCCGCTGTGATATTGCTGGAATATTGCTAAAAGCGGTGTATTACCATACTCACTCACTCACCCACTCACTGTTTCCGATCCTATTTTTACCATGTGATCGCATGGACGCATCTTAGTGCTAAAATCACATTGTGTAATACTCATTCTTCTGTCCATGGGACGCATCTTAGTGCTAAGTCACATCGTGTAATACTCATTCTTCTTTCCATGGGACGCATCTTAGTGCTAACTCACATCGTGTAATACTCATTCTTCTTTCCATGGGACGCATCTTAGTGCTAACTCACATCGTGTAATACTCATTCTTCTTTCCATGGGACGCATCTTAGTGCTAAGTCACATTGTGTCATACTCATTCTTCTTTCCATGGGACGCATCTTAGTGCTAAGATCACATCGTGTCTGAGACGATCATGCGTTAACACACGTACCTCCCTCTCACCAGAGACCATATAATAATCTATCATATGGTCTCTGCTCTCACATTCTGCTCCGTAGTCAAGTAGATAGCGCGCCTGTCTGCAGTGGAATGTCGATGGTTCGAAAGTTGAAAGCTGCCACCTTTTACCCTGCCTATGTCCTGCATTAAGAAATAGGTCGGGAGTTAGTACCGTGTCTGTATGGGGTACCTTAGTCTGTCTCACAGAACCTGAACCACACTATTGTCCCTAATGCCTAGCCGTCCCCGCAATGCTAAAACCCCTAATGAAGCAAGTCTAGATTTTCCGAGGGTTCAGGGCGATGAAATCTCCCAACTCACTGGGGCTCCTTTTCAATTTAAATGGGTTTATTTATTACTGTCAAAATTATATATATATTCAAGGACTAAGCGTTAGTCTAGGGGTATCCCTGTTAAACTGTAGCATGGTATCCCAGTAGGGTAGCTTTATAGATCCGAGACCCGTGAAGGTCCGGGTTAGAATATTGGCCTTCAGCAACCCATCCTTGTCGTAAGAGCCGACTAACGGGATCGGGTGGTCAGGCTCGCTTGACTTAGTTGACACATGTCATCGGTTCCCAATTGCGCAGATCGATGCTCATGCTGTGTTGATCACTGGATTGTCTGGTCCAGACTCGATTATTTACAGAACGCCGCCATATAGCTGAATATTGCTGAGAGTGGCGTTAAACTAAACTCACTCACTCACTTATAGATCCGACATCAGTTCAGACCAGTACATTCAAGCAAACGTGCACGAACGTCTAAATATATACACATGGAAAAAAGTGTCACCCAACACCCATGATTATTAAACCCCACATAGCCACTTATATTCATATCATAAATATGGTTATTTTTCTGATTATTTTAATCCTTTGGGAGCTCATACATATATTTTAGACATGCGTATGTTTCGATTAAAGGCGAACATCACTTGCAATACGTGTACCATCATGAAGCAAATATTAGTTAACAGTAAGCTGTTCTTACAGTTCGATAACTGGCAAATCCAGCCGAGAATCTGTTGTTAAAATGGGTCTCAACTGACAACTGCTCAGGGGCGGTGGGGGTAGCCCTATTGGTTTTAAAGCGTTGGCTCGTCACGCCGAAGGCCCGGGTTCGATTCCCCACATAGGTACAATTTGTGAAGCCCATTTCTGGTGTCCCCCGCCGTGATGTTGCTGGAATATTGCTAAAACGGCGTAAAACCACCGCTCAAAGATGGCTACTTATTTGTATGAGGATTGCTGGCATTGAGGGCTTTTGCAAGAGATGCTGCTTGTCATCAATCGACTGTCAGCCGATTGGCCAGAAAACATCCGCAAACTAATAACGTTAAGGACCGTCAGTGTCCTCTCCAATGGAGGATACAGCCCTTCTAAGAATCACAAAACTTCATCTGTTTTCATATCAATGTTCTTGTTAAAAAACACAGTGACTCCCACATCGTCGTTTGAGCAACAACGCTAAACTGATCTTCAGTAACCCATGCTTGTCTCTCCGTGAAGATCCGAGTTAGAATTGATCTTCAGTAACCCATGCTTGTCGTATGAGGCGACTAACAGGATCGGGTGGTCAGGCTCGCTGACTTGGTTGACATGTCACCGTAGGTCAATTGCGTAGATCGATGCTCCTGCTGTTGATCACAGGATTGTCTGGTAAAGACTCTAGTATATACTGACCGCCGCCATATGGCTGGGATATTGTTGACTGCGGCGTAAAACTAACTCACTCACAATCCAGATAGTCAACTGATGTTTGGATAAGTTCAGTTGCTACGGTTAATGGTAACATATTGATATCATGAACATACCAGGTGTTGCGATACCTTTGTCCTTGTGCATATACGTGCAGTTATCTTAAACATGCCATTTAACCCAATTTCCCCACTTTCTGGGCTTGTCTATGCATATGATCGATAGACAATGTTCAGGTTCAATAGCTGGGTGATTTCATTCTGGCTTTATATCGATATGTGCGGGCGTTGCGTTGGGCAGAACATATGTTACCGCCATAATCACACCAGCATTATTGTTGGCACGAGCGAAAACAGATTTTTATAGTGTACTGAGATCTCCATATCTGTAGCCTGGTATTTGAGTCCGAATCTGTTCAGGAACAGGCCAAGTCAATCCACCAGTCCTGAGTGAGTGGGTTTAGTTTTACGCCTCTTGTAGCAATATTCCAGAAATACCACGGCGGGGGACACCAGCAATGGGCTTCACACATTGTACCCAGGTGGGGAGTCGAACCCGGGTGTTCGGCGTGATGAGCGAACACTTTAACCACTAGGCTACCCCACCGCCCCTACCATTCCTAGAATATAGTATAAAAAGTGAATACAATGAATTTGGCAAGGCGTGTGTGCTCCCTGGCACTTGGCATCGACCAGGCCTCCATTTGGATTTTATTTGTATATATTGTGGAATATATAGTTTTACATAAATACCTTAATGTCTTGGACTTAAGGTTAGTCAGCCTAGAGCAAGAAATCTGGTGTTCTGGTTGTAAGGGACTATTATTTTTCAAGTGCATACTGTAGAAAAGTATATTAGCCCAAAGTTGAATTGCCTAAGATATGTCTTGTTAAAAGTGAATTGAAAGAAAACATCCTGTTTCTAAGAAACATTCAAAAGGGAGTATGTCAGATATATGGGGGATAGTGAGAGGGCGAGTGAATTTAGTTTTACGCCGCGTTTGGCAACATTGCAGCAATATCACGGCGGGGGACACCAGAAAAGGGCTTCACACATTGTACCCATGTGGGGATCAAACCTGTGACTTCGGAGTGATGAACGAACACTTTAAACATTAGTCCCTAATTGGGAATATCATCGATTGTGCGTGCGGCTGCTTGTATAAATCCGGACTAATGCCAGTTAATGGTGCCAACCAACTGTGTCACCATGCCACAAAAATTACACGAATAGCTAACTCAGACACACTATACCGTACAATCGTTTAAAGCCTTTTGGTATGACGTGGTCGGGAATTAAACCAACAACTCTCCGCTGTCCGGGAGGACACTCTATTCACTCGGCCACGGTGGCAAACCGGGGGAAAACAACAGATTTCCTGACATTGGACAAATTGAGGATTGGCACGAAGCACCAGCAAATCCACAACACTGTTTTGCTAAGATATTTGACTGTTTGATTGAATGCCGTTCCATAATGAATATCCGTTTTTCTCAGAAACAACATCAATAAAAAGTCTGTCAGAGATGCTGCTGTTGTCCTTACTGTAACTATGTTCCTTTTCCAGGGGGATAAAAGTCAGTCCCGCGTCCATCGAGAGTATTCCCGTGACGAACACGTCGTCTATCCAATAAAATCGCTTAGAGCGAGATGCTACGTAGAGAGTTCGGGCCACTTCCGGTGACGTAAGATAACCAAACCCCTTGCAAAATGTCGGATAATTCTTAAATGGATATTCCTCCTCAGTTACAAACCACTTCGTTCCCTCAAGTCTAAACGGTCGCTTCTTTTCCATCACAAAACAGTAAAAGGAGTGTGTTAATTCCACATTTCGTCGGACAAATTGTGCGAGGTTATACACGTTCAACATAACGTCATCGTCCATCTTCACAATGACCTTCACCTTCGGACAGCGTGACTCCACCCATCCCAAAGCCATTATATGCTTGTAAGTCAGATTACGGTACGAGTCTACAAAGTTACCTTGCACAATGTCACCATATCTTGATGCCTCGCTTTCTAGACGTCCTTGAACATCAGGTCGTGGAACCTGACCTTGACCTTCCATGCTACCATTTTGCATCAAACCATAACTTCTTCTTCTGCTGCTGCTATCTGCATTTTCACGAGCATAGGTGTATGGCAAGCCCACAAAAAATACAGTCGAAATAGACACACCTCCGACATGTTTGACCGATGTCCATGTCTGTCTGATTAAATCTCTGGCTCTGAAATGTTTGATAGCGGTACTGACAAGGACGATGACGTCAGGCTCGTGTCTGCTGCAGATACCAGACTGAAGGTGGTACTGAAACTTATGAAGATTCAACAACACGTCTGCCTGCGAGTCATGGCTGTCGAACCACCTGACGACGTCATCTGTCGATGACGTGTTTATGACGTCATACCTCGATAAAGTGACGTCATTTTGTGGAAACATGGTTATGACGCTTTGACGAAGGCGATGATAGTTTGGACTCTTAGCAGCATTCTCCTCTTCACAACGGAAATGAATAATTGGTATGTCAAAACTATCAATACTGCCACAGTTATCTTGAATACGAATAGTCTTAAACCAATCTTTAACGCACAAGAACGAAGAAGCATCGCTGATGTAATTTTGTTTCCATTTTCGTAATACAACGAGATCTATAGATGAACAGTATTTAAAAGGTAAACATTACTTTCATTCCTGCTCCATGTACAGCCACGATCTCACCGAAAGTCACCAAACTCTTCAGAGGCATCGGTAGTGCGTTCATATCTTCAGATTCCTTCATCAATTCATGTTTTTAATCCTTCATTCATTCGCGTCAGTTCCTGGTAATATATTTCTTCATTTTAGCTTCTGTTTCTGCTGACGACTACCATCATACATTGTTCATTGGCTTCAACATCAAGCATCATCTGTTGTCAGCTTGCACTATGTTTTCTTTATTGCCTTGTTATTCGTCATAAAGCTGTTGTCCAATCACGCCGATTTCTCCCGGGCGTACCTAATAAAGGTCTTCAAAAGAGCCATATGTTGCCACCTAGACTCAAAACAGTCTCTGTTTCAGAAAACAGATGATGATATACAAAACAGTATATGGGGTAGCCTAGTGGTTGTGGCGTTCGCTCGTCATGTAAAAATATATATTCTACAAAATATTATAACAAAATACAAATGGCACCCTGGTCGATGCTAAGTGTCGGGAAGTACTCTTGATTTGCCCAATTGACTTGAGCTGTATTCACTTTAATACTATATTATCTGAGGACTTGTAGACGGTGATGGGTTAAATGAGTGGTTGAAACGTTCGCTCTTCACGCCAGTGGCCCGGGTTCGACTCCTCACTCACTCACTCACTCACTCACTACAAAACATATTTCTGTTACAGTCCGTTTGTCTCCAAATGAGAATGAATGTGTGTCATTTCCACATTTCGTTGGACAAATTTTGAGAGGTTATACACGTTCAACATAACGTCATTGTCCATCTTCACAATGACCTTCACCTTCGGATGAATTACAAAATAACTCAATATCAGAAACCGTATATTTAATGCAAATATGGTACATGCTAAGAATAGACTGTAGCCAATAATATATTATGGGGGGGGGGGGGTTTTACCACTTGTAAAGTTTTTTCAGAAACAATTGTGTTACGTGTGCAATTTGGCGTCTTGAACAGAGGGGGGCACACCGGTAGGAGGAATACATCGGTCATCTGACACAGTTTTATAATTGAACGTCATTTGAACATTTGTAAATATTAAAACAAACAACACATTTCCAAAATACTCTGTCGAGCAATATTGTCGTTAGAGTTCATGTATATCTAACAACAATTTTTATTTTATAAAAGAGGACTAAACAACACATTTTGTTTAGGATATTGACCCGTGAAGATATTGACCCGAGAGAAGTAAACATTACTGAGTGCTAGCACGCTCTCCGAGAAAGCTGTTAGGTAATTTTTTATCATTTCTGTATTCTCGTTTTTCGAAACTGCGAGGTCATCTCAAGATTCAGAAGGTCAGTGCGATACATTAGCAGCACTCTACTCATTGTTTAAATGAGTGGCAATTGAACGTGCGACCTATCATGACCTCAAACAGCATTGGAGTATGGTAAAATGAATGAAGGGGGCGTTATGGTTGCTTAATCAAACCCGTATGAATTTTTATATTGGAAATTTGCCAGAAGTGGTTGGAGGAGCTGGACTACAGGGTGGTTTGGTTGGTATTTGTTTTGTTTGTTTTCATGTCAGTAGGGTAACATAAATAAGTATCCAAGCAGATGTGTGGCTGCATGACGTCATCGGTGTTCCTATTGTCCTTACGTCAACAGTGGGTTGAATAGGTATTGTGCTTAGGTCAACAGTGGGTTGAATAGGTATTGTCCTTAGGTCAACGGTGGGTTGAATAGGTATTGTCCTTATGTCAACAGTGGGTTGAATAGGTATTGTCCTTACGTCAACAATGGGTTGAATAGGTATTGTCCTTAGGTCAACAGTGGGTTCAATAGGTATTGTCCTTAGGTCAACAATGGTTGGGAAACAATACCTCTATTGCCTCTATGTCTACAGTGGTTTGAATAGGTATTGTCCTTATGTCAACAATGGGTGGGACACAGTACCTCTATTGTCTTTATGTCTACAGTGGTTTGAATAGGTATTGTCTTTAGGTCAACAGTGGGTTGAATAGGTATTGTCCTTAGGTCAACAGTGGGTTGAATAGGTATTGTCCTTACGTCAACAGTGGGTTGAATATGTATTGTCTTTAGGTCAACAGTGGGTTGAATAAGTATTGTCTTTAGGTCAACAGTGGGTTGAATAGGTATTGTCCTTATGTCAACAGTGGGTTGAATAGGTATTGTCCTTAGGTCAACAATGAGTGGGACACAGTACCTCTGTTGTCTTTATGTCAACAGTGGATTGAATAGCTATTGTTCTCAGGTCAACAGTAAGATGAATAGGCATTGACCTTAGATCAACCATGGTTCGCTTTGTGTCTACCTGCAGATGTATCCCTGTGCACACCTGTGTCCACAGTGGGTTGAACAGGTACCGTAGACTGCCTTGTACCAATGGTGATTTGAATGGTTATTGTATCCCAACGCACCTGTTTCAATAATGTACTGAAATGAATGCATGTGTTGTGTAGCCTAGACGGTGTCCCCCTGTGACAGATACCTATAGATTCACTGATCAAATACTATCCAGAAGCTATTATACCCAGATCCACTTGTGTCATCATGGCTGTGTCTCCGACGCCGCGATCGGATTGAATGCTCGACAGATGAATGCCTGTTGTAGGCACATAGGCGGATCCCGCTGGGGGTGGGGTGGGGGAAAGTGGTGCGCACCCCTCTTTTGTACTGAAAGGATATTAAATGACCATTGAAACTCTTTTGATCTCAGGTGTAAATGAACTCAACCCTCTCACTTAGCACGTACATTAAAAGTCATCGAATTTAGGATAAATACACGAAGTGAAATATACGTGTTTCACTCCTGGCGCTCCATGAAGTAGTAGTGAAGTACATGTAGCAGGTTTTAGAAATGGTAAACTTAGACCTCTAACCAACACAGTCATGATATTTTGGAGTATGTTGTCAATAACGAACAAGCATGACTCAGCAGAAATCTGACGTTGACCTATTTCATACGGACCTGTCGTATAAAATTATACGAATGCGGATAAATACTGCACGTGGCTACTGCCTTATACAACAGACAAACAGACAGACAGACAGACATACAATGATTTTATTACAGTCTCACTTGTGTACACACAGTTGATTGATACATAAAATTATGATGAAATATAATACACAGAGGCTAAAAGTAAACAACCAATCGTTTAGTGATTTATGAGAGACTAAAAACTAGTAAATACTAGTGTTGGGAATTGGTTGAAATCTCACAATTGATGATTGGTTCAATACCAACTACCAATCATTGAAAAGAAATTGGTTAGCGTCATTTTTAGATTTTCCTATTCAGGTTGTAGTTGCAGATAAGTATAAAGAAAAAAACATTTGGTTCTCTGTTGTGTAACATCCAGTGTAAAATGATTCAGTTCCAGTGTAACATTAACTTCCCAGATTCTTCAACAAATATTCAGTCATGACTTTTCAGAAAGTGAAGTGAGTTTCTTTAGAAATAAACACGTTTTCAGGCCCTGACAACGTCCTAGATATGTTCCATCATCAAGTATTTCAAACTCTATTACACCGGTTCCAAAATCGTTTGTGTTCGATTATGAGAAAATGTGATCGATTGCTTGGTCGTTTGGCCACTGCGACCAATCTTCGATTATTTCAATTAATCGGACCACCACTAGTAAATACATAGATAAATGTAGAAACATAAATATAAGTACATATGTAAACCCGTATAATGATGTTACCAGGCACGAAAGTAAAACAGTATAATAAGGAATATAAATGGTGACGTCGTTTAGATAAGATAAGATTGCAGGTTCTCGCAGAGTGTAAAACAATATTACAATCACTAAAATGTACGTAAAACTTTAGTGAGTGAGTTGGGTTTTACGCCGCTTTTAGCAATATTCCAGAAGTATCACGGCGGGGGACACCAGAAATGGGCTTCACACTTTGCGCTCAGGTGGGGAATCGAACCCGGGCCTTCGGCGTGACGAGCGAACGCTTTAACCACTAGGCTACCCCATCTCCCCACGTAAAATTTCAAAACATCAGTAAGGTTTATAAAAATAGAATATAACTGGGCACTTTTCCTAAAAAGTTGATCTCTCTCCTCTTCGTATATTGCGCATTTGAACAGCGTGTGAAATTCGTCCTCAATTTCATTGTAGTTAAAACGTAGTCTTTCTTCTGCTGGTAAGTTCTCATAGCGGCCTGTCTCAATCCTCAGAGGGGTGACACCAAAACGAAACTTCGTAAACGCGCTTCTGTGTCATAACTGGGACGTGTAAATATGCAGAAATCTTGCTTAAAATGCCTGTAGCCAAACCAGGTATAGTGGATTGAAGGCACAGGATTTACCTTGAATGGTTAACGTTTTCACAGGGGCGTGTCGCGCCTAGCTCTGTCTATCCAACGAAAACACAGTTTCTGGTAAAGTCAAATATGCACACTATCCTAAATGTATTGCACTGTTTTGGTAGCTGTTTAGTTCATTTAGAAAATATATTAAATTATTACCCATACGGGTGAGGAGATCCCGTATAATAACTCTTTGATATTTGCACAGTGTGCAATTTAGTGATTCTCGACGTTGATAGGTTGATCTAAAGCTCGGGACAATGAACATTAATTTCACTCGGGACATATTTCCCGTAATCACTCGTACCTCGTGGGTTATTCTCTAAATATCCTTCAATTGTGAAGATACGTTCTGATCTAAGATTAGGTCAGTTTGAGGAGGACTGTTTCCGAATCTAAAACTGAAAACATGTTTTTGTTGGGTTAAATATTAAAGTAAAAAGCATGATATGAAAAAGAAGTTCTGCCACTCTGATGAAATGTAGATTGAAAATACGGTTTAAATATAGACAAATTCTAAACTTCACATGTTTACTTTTCTCACGCTAAGTTCATAGTCACACATTTTGACCCAAACTCTAACACAAGCTTGCCGAGTTCAATATAGATGTATTGTTACGGCAGGGTAGAGAAAGGTTTTAGATGGTACGATGTACATACAATTTCATGTCTTGTATGAATACACACGTTATGTCAATAGCTTTTATAAATCATGATGATATATTAAAAGGCTAAAATGTCACGTGCGTGCGTGTGTGCGTGCGTGTGTGTTTTGAAAAGATGAGATGAATGCTTGGATAAGAGTAGGTAGAACGTTTGAGAAAAGTAAACATTTTTGGGGTTCAAAGATAGCATAACCGGCTGTTTGAACATCCTCTATGTGGTGAAATCGTGACATGATTTTATGAAATGTCAGTTAAGAAGATATCGCTTAAACTGCGCAACAATTCATTCATTCATTCATTCATTTGCGGGTAAAGTATGCTTTATTTGATGTTCTGGTGTATTTTTTGCGGCAGTCTCGTCTTCACAAATAATATTGTTGTGGTGCGACTTTGAATGAAACTAGATATCTCTTTGCATGCTTTCGTGAGGTGATGTCAGAGTTCAATAACTATTCATCTTTGTGACTGAGCAGAAATCTGATGTTGACCTATCTCATACCCGAGCTTTCCTTTAAACTGATATGCACCATTCCATTCGTCACTAATCGCCTGTTTCCGTAACCTCCAAGAAGCTATTCGGCTTGTCCCGGAATAACACGAGTTGGTCACGAATGAGACTGCACATGGCTACTGCCTGATGTTGTTGTTATTGTTGTGCATATATAATACTAAACATAATTTCATGTCAAGAATATGTCTTTTTATTCAATAAGAAAAAAGAAAAATGGGTAGACATTGCTTTACACTGACCATTTAAGAAGATTCCAATTTTCTAAAGTTACTTTGACCAGGCACACCAAATTGCTATTTGCGTTTCACATACAATCTTGTTTCACTCTTGCTTTTACCATAATGCTTCACAAGATGTTTCGGCACGTAACAATTTGCTAAACTCTGTTTGTCACGGAAGAGCGCAGAATAACGAAACGAATCAGTTTCACGGCTAACACTTTTCCGTTTGGCAACACGAGTTCTAAATTATCTCTCACTGTCAAGTAACCCGTGTCGATTTTATTCTTGAGAAATAGCCACAAAGCAATTAATTTCCCCATAGTTTTTTGTAGAAGTAATGTTCGTGAGTAGATGATCGGGAACTCGTAAGTCATTGTTGTTTACAGCAGAGACCATATAATGGTCTCTGTTTACAGGTGGTTGATTTTCATCGCGCACATGTTTTGCCGATGTGTTGTCGTCGTCCGATTCATTCGCTGTCTAAGGCGCTGTCTGAGATCGTAATTCACTTAGGAGATAAACGTACGGTGTTTGGAAATTAGATGAATGTAAGACCGAAATGATAGTCTCTAAATTTCATTTGAAGCCGAACGCGTAGTTACAAAGATGAAAAGTTTATCTCCATTCTACGTATACCACAACCGATTTATAATCGAACTTCGTCGTTCCGCGGAATACACTGCGTAATCCGGGATGGGACGAGAGGCGAATTGAACTCGATCGTCTATAATGGGAGTGGGAGGTGCCGTTCGTTTGTTTTTTTAACACTGCAACATAAAACATATTATGTCCAAAGAAAACAAACTAATGTTTATTCAATGCAATAAAGTACCACCTAAGAGCTTGTTTTTTATATGCCCACCTTCACACGACCGAATTAGCCTATTGTTTTGTGCGCCGTGGTATTGTACCCAGCTGGCAACACTATAATGGAATCGTCTGACCTACTTATTTTCTTGGAAGCTGACAGTTACGCAACAGTTTGAAATGGCGGACGAGCCGATATTTACATTTTGCGAAAGGTTGAAAAGAAGTGACAGTGGAGAAAGTACTTACCTGACTGTCGAATCTGAACCCTGCAGTATCGAAGAATAGATCCTTTTCTGATCGACCTACAAATCAGTGTTGCAGTGCCAATCACCAAGACTATACGAGCTCGAACGTCTTTTGTACCTCAAAGTATTGCAAATTTAAACAAATGTTGAATGTCCATTTATCATCTTATTCATTTAATTATACTTAAGCACATATTTATCTCTTTTTATGTTTTTAGTAATGTCATATTTTATGTTGTTATTCATTTGAATTTTTGTAAAGCTCTGTGATCCAAAACGAATTCCTTTTACGATAATAAAGTATTGTCTGTCTGTCTCATCAAAGACTGTTGATTTTTATGACGGGCGAGTTTCGATCATGATTTCACGTACGTGGCTCTACCACGACCTGCGAAGAAACAGTGACACTGCTGGCCTAACACAATGATTTGTGTTAATGCAACTAACTTGGGATTCCTTGGAAATTGTCTTCATCATTTGGGACAGGATTGTGGCCAAGCGTTTTTTAAAGTGTACGAACATGGATCACCAGCAGTGACAACTTTGCGGGGAAGCTTGTAGAAAGCAGAATTCTGGTGGTTGACATGTATTTTTTGAACGATGCAATGGGACATGATGGAGTTTGAGTGGCATAAATTTGGTTTTTCAGCTGACCGTTTTCTTGCGAATTTCTGCATAAATATGTCGAAGGTGTGACGCAAAGATACTGGATATCTCATGTTGTGTAAACCATTCTAACCGGAAACAAACATACCGGTTACCAGGTAGGCGAATATGATGGTGAGGTTCCCTAATAATTTTGAAGGAAAAATCATATAATTGTATTTATGAAGTTTTAATAAATGTTTTATTAGCATTTCCATCACGTCTGTTGAGTTGATAAATAAGCCATTATCCATGCTCTCTTCCAGTCGTTCCTTTCTACTTGACCGCCTCCGTGGCGTAGTGTTTAGAGCGTCCGCCCGGAGAGCGGAAGGTCGCGGGTTCGATCCCCGACCGCGTCATACCCAAAGACGTTAAAATATGGTACTTGTTGGTCCCTGCCTGACGCTCGGCATTAATGGGTACAACAAGGGCTGGTCGGCTCGGAGTCAGTATAATGTGTCTGAGTGGGGTATTCATGCTTCACTGCGGCATGGTATCTCAGTGGGCTAGCACTATAACACCAGCTTCAGTCTGGGCTAGTACAAGCAGCCGCACATACACATACACACGCATGCACGTCGTCATATGAGCGAAATATTCTCAAGCACGACGTTAAACCCAATTTCACCTCACCTCACCTTTCTACTTGAAGTAAAGAAATGAGTGTTCATGTAATCTTCATTTCCACAGCACTCAGTGTACATGTCTGGAAATAAAAGTACGGATGATGTTCGTTGTTCTCTAGCTTTTTCAAGGATGAGCCGATGAAACATTGCTGACACAAAATATTGATCAACGCGTTCATCATTTTCCATCATCAAACACTGAGGTTGGATTTAAGATGGGTGATCGATTTCACATCCACATAACAGTCTCTGTTGCACAACTGATGAACTTTGCCATCAAGTTCATCCACCTAAAGAGTTTCCAGAATAGATTCAAACTGTTTACGCAATAGACGTCATCGGGAATAATATATTCTCTGACAGGAACAGAAAAGTCACTCTCTGGTGGTGCAATTTGCTGACTTCTGAGTGCTCTTCTTACCCATCGAATACCACCAAGATGAGCTTGTGCTTCAGTTCTTCGTATTTGCCCTTTCTTAACCTATTGTCCGCTTCTTCCAAACATCTTGTAGCGATATCTGGTAACATTTCCACTTATTCGCTTAAAGGAACACACACAAAACAACAAAAATATAAGTGTGCTATTATTTTTCCTCTCTGTCATACAAGTGTGAGTTACTGTCAAATATTTTATGTTACTGTCAAAGAGGATGTGGGGGTTTTTTGTCTTACAAATGTTAGTTTTTGCCAAACACGTTTTGTTTTTTATCAAGCATGATAGAGGCTCATGCTGTTTATCACTGGATTGTCTGGTCCAGATTCGATTATTTACAGACCGCCGTCATATAGCTGGAATATTGCTGAGTGCGGCGTTAAACTAAACTAAACTAAACTCATTCACTCACCGTCTCACTCACTCACTCACCGTGACCGTGAAACACTATTTGATGGTCAGAGGCGGTGTAGACAGGCAGGCTTGGCTGGCACACAAATTACTCATTGATGACCCATGGAGATATGAACTTTTAATAAGCTGGTGGAGGTCACAAATCGGTCAGTTGCTGGTCACTACCCTCTGGCGATTACGACACGTACAGGGTGTTGACCAAACAAAGTTTTGGTGGCCACACTAATGACCATAATGAATTCATAAAAGTGGCCATCACTGTTTGTCCAATATGTCCGATCACCTATATATGGCCTGTGTCACCACAAGTTCATGGTCGGGGTCACAGCCCATTACTGTTGAGAAGCTCCTATATAAGCAGCACCGTCAACGACGTCAAAATTGGGACACAAGAGGGCTGTCGACACTGACCAGGCAGAGCAGTCCAGAAGAGAAGTTTGAAGAAAACCAAAGGTAACAGCCAACGTAACTCTGGAAATGAAAATTAATCGCTCCTTGCAAACCTTTAGCGTTGTCTTGTACGTTGTTACAAGTAAAGGCGATGCTAAGGTTCTTCAAATGGTGCCGTGACTAGGAACTCCATCGAAAAGGATTCTTGAAGAGGAAACTGCTGATAGGAGGAGACTGGCCCGACCAGAAACGCCAGAATGTTATTACGATCCTACCCGTGAAGGTCCAGGTTAGAATATTGATCTTCAGTAACTCACGCTTTTCGTAAGAGGCGACTAATGGGATCGGATGGTCAGGCTTGCTGACTTGGTTGACACATGTCATCGGTTCCCAACTGCGCAGATCGATGCCCATGCTGTTGATCACAGGATTGTCTGGTCCAGACTCGATTATTTACAGACCGCCACCATATAGCTGGAATATTGCTGAGTGCGGCGTAAAACTAACCTAACTCAATATTACGATCGTCTATAATATCAGTATTTACCTCATGTCTCTATCGACTGCCTCAATGGTGTAGTGGTTAGAGCGTCAGCCCGGAGAGCGGAAGATCGCGGGTTCGATCCCCAGCCGCGTCATACCAAAAGACGTTAAATATGGTACTTGTTGGTCCCTGTTTGGCGCTGGGCATTAATGGGTGAAACAAGGAATGGTCGGCTCGGAGTCAGTATAATGTGTCTTAGTGGGGTATTCATGCTTCACTGCGGCATGGTATCTCAGTGAGCTGACATTATAAAACCAGCTTACGTCTGGGCTAGTACAAGCAGCCACACATACACATACATACGCATGCACGTCTTCATATGAGCGGAATATTGTTAAGTGCGACGTTAAACCCCATTTCACCTCACTTCACCTAATGTCTCTGTCGCAATATTTCAGGTATCCACACAGACGAATGAAACCTTCAGATCGCTACTCTTCGAGACCACTTATCTGCTATCCCTATCACTGTTCCATCTTCGTAAATGGCTTTATTACCCACGTGGTCAACGTATGGGTAGTTGCATATTAATCTCGTACGTCACACGAGTGTCGTATCGCGTTGACCTGTGTCGTAACGACTTGACCTGAAATTCTAACGATTTGATTGGATAACCGATGACCTCTCAATTAGGTCACATTCTGACATAACTATTTTTTCATTCATAACAAACACGTGAATTCATTCATTCTACAACTTAAATGCATTGTGGGAATGTAAACATTGCGAACGTTGCCGTGTCGCTGTTTAATTGTGAGCTGAACTGAGACATTATATCCGTCGAAAAACATAAACGCAATGTTTCCACCAGTGATGTTAGCCGAATGAAGCAACTGGAAACCAAGAAACGAGGTGCAACGGAGTAGTTTACTGTAGGAGGCTGTACGAGGCGATTACAACTGACATGCATCGTGACGTCGGTTACCATGGCAGTGACGTCATTAGTGTGACGTCATGCAAATATTGTACTACAGTACAAAACTCTTCCGCAACCTCTTTATGAAACCGGTTTCGGTTTGAAACCAAAAACATAACAAAAATACGCTATTTTGTCAATTTAAATGCATGTAAGACGTGGGTAATAAATAAAATACCACACTAGGTCTCATTACATACGAATTATACGAAACTCGTGACCTTCCTATGTTATCTGACCTCGCTTTCGCTCGGTCAGATACCATAGGAAGGACACTCGTTTCGTATAATTCGTATGTAATGAGACCTCGTGTAGTATTCTCTATATATCACGCGAGGACGTCACAGAGGGTCATGGAGTCAGGTGACATGGAGTACCGAAATCAAGTCAATGTGACATTCACGCAGGAACAGTTTCTGGGTGCCGTTCCACTAACCGATCTTAGCCCTACGCCAATCGTAAACCCCTAAAATCCCAATCTTAGCGTGACGTTACGATCGGCATACCGTTCCACTAACCAATCTTACCTAAGTCAATCGTAAAGTTAAGATTCAAAGTCTAAGTTGCTCATGACCAACTTAGGATAGCTAAAATCAATCGTAGAGAAACCAAAATGGTGGCTTTCCTATTCTATGTGAAAAATAAGAGTGAGCATTTCACCGTGAGCGTCCCCTAAAGTCCCTCATGAAATGAATTTGTATATTTCTGTGATGTAAACAAACACTGCACTGAAGCCTTACAAATGTCAGGCCAGTCTGACCACTGTCGTCATGGGAACACAACCGAGCGAGTCGGTGTAACACATTTGTACAACAATATTGCAACGTCATGGTTAAGAATAGGGACAGCCGTGAAGTGAACAATGTTCTGAAGCAAAAGGATACAAATATGCTTGATTTCGCTGCGCATATTTGGTGGGGGATTCTAAAGGCAGGCCGCGTGTTATTCAAGACCACTGACAGATTCTACATACGTTATAGCCTCGTCACGCCTTGTATATTCTGATTGACAAGGTTCAGGCACATATTAAAAGCTCTGACACAATTGACATTTTTTAGGTCCAGACTTAAAACCTGTTCTCAGTATATTACTTATAATCTCGGCTGTAAATATTCTCGTGTAAATTATCGGTACACAGCGCTTTGAGCATGCCCAAGGATGTGGAATAGGCGCACTATAAATATGCATGTATTATTATTATTATATTATGCTTGATACCCAGCGTTCTCACGCACTTGCACCTGAAACCAAGGTGCCCACTACCCTACAAGTGAAAACATGCCCACTGAAACAGTCTCATCTAAAGTGGGGTGTTCCATTTGTTCCCGTGGGGGTGTAAGGTATATTATGTCTTGACTTGACATTACTATCGTCTTAGAGAGAGAGAGAGAGAGAGAGAGTTTTCTTTTCTCATGTAAATATTTATTTCAGTGTTAGGAATGCTGCCATACATGGAGTTCATGCAACGTGTTGATTTTGCTTGATATCTGTATATCATATGGCATACTGACCAGGTCTTTTGTCATTTAGGTTATAATTCTTTAGCAAAATGTTTGTCAAACACTTAGTCAAACCTGCCATGACAAACTTCGTAACCGTTTGCTACACTGAGTGTAATATCAATGACTACTTCAACATAACATTTCCTTCTGATTCATACAAATACAGGTAGAAGTCCTGTTGATCTAACAGTTACATGTGCAGACAAATATGGATTCAATAAAGCATGTCCATGATGCTTTACTAAAACCTCTGAGTCCAAGTTTACAGGTATGATTCTTGCTAACCTTGCTAAGATATGTGTAATGGGTCACCAAAACATAATGACTGAAGAACTATAACTTGTTCATGATATCAGTGTTAAAGCATGTCATAATCATAATGTACTTAAAACTTTGAAAAAATAACCCTAACACAGAATGATGCCTTGTTACACACAAATAACAGAAATTGCTTTGCAAATCTCACTGAACAATAATACGAACAGTCTTTGCCCATACACATTCTATTTTTTTAAACAGTGAAATAAGTTTAACAAAACACACCAGGCTCAGTAGCAAGGTTTGTTGAAACAATGTATAAACTGAAAATAGTTCCCCCCCAAAAGTTTTATCACATGTGATAAACTAGGGTTTAGTCCAATAACAGTAAATCAGGGTGTACCTACATTTGTTGCACCAAAAACAACTATCAGAAATATAATCACTCATCTTGTTTCAATCTGAACAATAACAAAGTCTTATAAACGTATTCATCATTCCTTCTGAACAAAGTATGTCCTCAACTCATAAGCAGATAGAAGAGGATGTGCATCAACACTCAAGGAAGCACTAGTGCTTAACTACCAAACTGCTTTAAACAGTTCCTGTTGTAGTGATCTACTACAAATATTACCCACATCATGTCTCAGTCATGGAGGTCACATGACCGCTTATTGTGACCACACCTGCCACATACTGAACATTTTGCTCTCAGCACAACTCTTTTACAACATTCAAAGGATTCAAGCCTGTTCTGTTTCAGAATGATTTGTTTGAGAGCTTCCCTGCCCTTATGAGATGTAGAATGAAAATACCATTTAGTTGTATTGTCATTTAACTTTTCAAATCCCTGTTGGCTGAATGTCACCAAATTACCATGCAATTTAAGCATATCTGTGATGTGATATGCCAAAATATGCATATAAGGTGTCACATCTTTGCTTTGGTAAACAAGTCCAAAAAGTGGCCACCCACCTTTTACATCTCTCATCAAGAGCTAAAATGTCACTGTGTTCAAATCTTTCTTGTTGAAGCTGAAGAAGAATATTTTTCAGTTCACTCCACAACAAAGATATCAACTGTAATTTGGGATGTTGGGGAATGAAATCAGCAAGAATTATGTTATCTGCAATTTTCCTGTGCTCAGGGCCAGTAAAATCTCTAAATGTAAACCTACCAGACTCCCTATCATTTCTGAATTGAAAATCAACTCCCAATCCTTGTACAAAATGTTCAAATTTTGCTACATTACAGCATTTGCCTCTGGTGTAAATACTGGTGCATCTGATAATGTTGTCCTTTAACCTGAGTTCTGATATCAAATGCTGCACCAATTGGTCCGAAATGCGAAGGTACAGGTGTAACGTGTCAGGTACTCTCCTCCAGAGAGGTATAAAATCAAAGAGGGGGGGTGTGGACACAGTTCAAATTTTGTGATTTCTTTCTGGCCAACTCAGTGATCTCCTGTATTGTTCTGGCCCCATGCTTCACATCAGTCACTGACCACTGCAAGGTAGTATCATGTCTGTCTGAAGCTGGACATTTACACCACAGACAACTGTGTTTACATGAACAGGATGCAATTCCAGAGATCATATTGAGAAATTTCAAATCCCCTCCCAGATAAAACCTGACTTGAAAACATATACCATCAAGATAAATATATTCTAAGTCCTTTGCTTCTTCAATAATTTGAAAAAGAGCAGCTGAAACACAATCATAAGTTTCCTTTGCAGAAAATACTGCTAACAAATGGTTCCCCTTTACTGAAGTACACAGCATATCATCCAGTATTGTGAACCCAAAATTGATAAGAGTTCTCCTTCTCCCAAACTGTGTTCCATCACCTGTAAGTTTCACACGAATAAGTTTTGTTTGTAAAATGGTGGTGGTGTCATGCTTCATTTCTAGAATGTGTGAAACACAGTTAATGAGTCTTTCTTTCAAAGACTGCTGAACCCCAAAACTTGGATATGGTGTGTCATGAATTAAAATATTTTCATTGCATTCCTTGATTTTATTAAGTACCTTGTGTGATCTAGGAAGGGAGGGTACTATCATAGATAGTTCATGGTATGCCTTGTTTGAAACACCTTCTGAATCTTTCACGTAAACAACTTTATTCAATTCCACATCAGGAGTAAATGTTTCTTTGACCATGTTCTCCTTCATTGATATCTGGATTTGCCTCCCTTCACTGTCAACAGCTTGAACTGAAGTAGGTTCTAGCTTATATCTGTCCAAAAATGCTAAAGACTGTTTACAGTCTCTTACAATCATATGCTTCCTTTTATACTGTTGGGACCTGGACACCTCCCCACAAGGAAAATGCAATTTCAATGAGCGTCTATTGGACATATCTGAAGGCAAATTTCCTTTTTGCATATTTAACAGTTTTGTGGATAGGAATTGAACCTTTTTTCTTAGATTGATATTTTGTAAAAGTAAGGATTTGGCCTTCCTTACAGAAGATTTGTACTTGTGTAAATATGACACCCTTTTCAACAATTTTGATTTTGATGTTTTTATGTTGTGTTCAGACACAAATACTGTGAAGGAATATTGTTCCTTCTCCCATGTACCTAACAGAGACTTGTACTGCTTCCCACCCTTACTTCTGGTTCTATCATGCCTTGAAACAAGGTGTTTCAAATATGAAGCCAATGTAGATGACATTTTGCCATATTCAACAATGCTGCAGTCAATTTGATTTTGTCTGCATAGAACAGTTATTATTTTGTTGCATATATCTGTGGAAAATGTGTTTTTCTTGGGCGTTAATCTCTTATATTCCCGAAAAAGTGAGAGTTTTGATACACTTATGTTAGTTGCTTTTGACGACAAAGTCATTCCTGATCTCCTAGTCACATTGCTAAGTGGCATGATTGAGCAGTATGCAATACAATAGAACAAAAACAAAATGCTTGGCCAATTCATACCTAAGCTAGGTAATACAGATACATTCCAAGACTATTTAAAACAACTGTTAACTGAAACAATCATCTTTCAATGGCAAGATGAGCCAATTATAGAAATACAAGAATTCAAACTTATTTTGCCAACTTATAGAATTTTGTTCCCCAAATCTGTCTCCTTGACAGCTGGAACATACATTTTGTTACATTACATATGGTCAGTTGCAAGTTTCAAGAAGTCACTGTGAAATGGTGAGTGAAGGGCAGGAAAACTGACATAAAAATGTTTAGTTGTTAAGTATGCACCTAAAGAGACACAGCTCACTTCTGTTTCCCTTTTCCTTCACAAATCTCAGGAAAAACATGAATCCTCTATGAACCAGCTTAAGGTCATTGTTCAAGGTGTACTCCTCACGCATCTTTCGCTCATAGTAGCCAAACAAAACTGTTTCCCTATTGACATAGGCAAAATCATTGGCTTTGTTCACAATTCTGTACCACCAATCGTTTCCAAACAAAATGTCTGGGCCATGGACATCGTTGAACCTGAACTCATGTCTCACATAACTGGACACTGATGACACTTTTTTGAGCAATATCAGTGAGTGAGGTGGTCACATCTGGCGAGGTTATTGGTATCCGTATTACAACACGAGAATCTATCCCTCTGGAAACAGTGAGATTGTCCCTCACGGAGGACAAGACATTGAACAGAAAAACATCCTTTGGGTCATTGCTCATAAGAGATGACCTAGTTACAGTGGCAGATGCCTTCACCCACTGGTCAAACTTACTGGAAAACCCTACATAGTGAACTTTGACCAGATCAGTTCCATCTGCATCTGTTTTAGACTGAACAATAATACGAACAGTCTTTGCCCATACACATTCTATTTTTTTAAACAGTGAAATAAGTTTAACAAAACACACCAGGCTCAGTAGCAAGGTTTGTTGAAACAATGTATAAACTGAAAATAGTTCCCCCCCCAAAAGTTTTATCACATGTGATAAACTAGGGTTTAGTCCAATAACAGTAAATCAGGGTGTACCTACATTTGTTGCACCAAAAAACAACTATCAGAAATATAATCACTCATCTTGTTTCAATCTGAACAATAACAAAGTCTTATAAACGTATTCATCATTCCTTCTGAACAAAGTATGTCCTCAACTCATAAGCAGATAGAAGAGGATGTGCATCAACACTCAAGGAAGCACTAGTGCTTAACTACCAAACTGCTTTAAACAGTTCCTGTTGTAGTGATCTACTACAAATATTACCCACATCATGTCTCAGTCATGGAGGTCACATGACCGCTTATTGTGACCACACCTGCCACATACTGAACATTTTGCTCTCAGCACAACTCTTTTACAACATTCAAAGGATTCAAGCCTGTTCTGTTTCAGAATGATTTGTTTGAGAGCTTCCCTGCCCTTATGAGATGTAGAATGAAAATACCATTTAGTTGTATTGTCATTTAACTTTTCAAATCCCTGTTGGCTGAATGTCACCAAATTACCATGCAATTTAAGCATATCTGTGATGTGATATGCCAAAATATGCATATAAGGTGTCACATCTTTGCTTTGGTAAACAAGTCCAAAAGTGGCCACCCACCTTTTACATCTCTCATCAAGAGCTAAAATGTCACTGTGTTCAAATCTTTCTTGTTGAAGCTGAAGAAGAATATTTTCCAGTTCACTCCACAACAAAGATATCAACTGTAATTTGGGATGTTGGGGAATGAAATCAGCAAGAATTATGTTATCTGCAATTTTCCTGTGCTCAGGGCCAGTAAAATCTCTAAATGTAAACCTACCAGACTCCCTATCATTTCTGAATTGAAAATCAACTCCCAATCCTTGTACAAAATGTTCAAATTTTGCTACATTACAGCATTTGCCTCTGGTGTAAATACTGGTGCATCTGATAATGTTGTCCTTTAACCTGAGTTCTGATATCAAATGCTGCACCAATTGGTCCGAAATGCGAAAGGTACAGGTGTAACGTGTCAGGTACTCTCCTCCAGAGAGGTATAAAATCAAAGAGGGGTGTGGACACAGTTCAAATTTTGTGATTTCTTTCTGGCCAACTCAGTGATCTCCTGTATTGTTCTGGCCCCATGCTTCACATCAGTCACTGACCACTGCAAGGTAGTATCATGTCTGTCTGAAGCTGGACATTTACACCACAGACAACTGTGTTTACATGAACAGGATGCAATTCCAGAGATCATATTGAGAAATTTCAAATCCCCCTCCCAGATAAAACCTGACTTGAAAACATATACCATCAAGATAAATATATTCTAAGTCCTTTGCTTCTTCAATAATTTGAAAAAGAGCAGCTGAAACACAATCATAAGTTTCCTTTGCAGAAAATACTGCTA
The DNA here is from genome assembly GCF_003918875.1 of Haliotis rubra. Taxonomy (NCBI): domain Eukaryota; kingdom Metazoa; phylum Mollusca; class Gastropoda; order Lepetellida; family Haliotidae; genus Haliotis; species Haliotis rubra. The sequence continues at coordinate 182,149 of NW_025765279.1, read as the reverse complement.
ACAAATGGTTCCCCTTTACTGAAGTACACAGCATATCATCCAGTATTGTGAACCCAAAATTGATAAGAGTTCTCCTTCTCCCAAACTGTGTTCCATCACCTGTAAGTTTCACACGAATAAGTTTTGTTTGTAAAATGGTGGTGGTGTCATGCTTCATTTCTAGAATGTGTGAAACACAGTTAATGAGTCTTTCTTTCAAAGACTGCTGAACCCCAAAACTTGGATATGGTGTGTCATGAATTAAAATATTTTCATTGCATTCCTTGATTTTATTAAGTACCTTGTGTGATCTAGGAAGGGAGGGTACTATCATAGATAGTTCATGGTATGCCTTGTTTGAAACACCTTCTGAATCTTTCACGTAAACAACTTTATTCAATTCCACATCAGGAGTAAATGTTTCTTTGACCATGTTCTCCTTCATTGATATCTGGATTTGCCTCCCTTCACTGTCAACAGCTTGAACTGAAGTAGGTTCTAGCTTATATCTGTCCAAAAATGCTAAAGACTGTTTACAGTCTCTTACAATCATATGCTTCCTTTTATACTGTTGGGACCTGGACACCTCCCCACAAGGAAAATGCAATTTCAATGAGCGTCTATTGGACATATCTGAAGGCAAATTTCCTTTTTGCATATTTAACAGTTTTGTGGATAGGAATTGAACCTTTTTTCTTAGATTGATATTTTGTAAAAGTAAGGATTTGGCCTTCCTTACAGAAGATTTGTACTTGTGTAAATATGACACCCTTTTCAACAATTTTGATTTTGATGTTTTATGTTGTGTTCAGACACAAATACTGTGAAGGAATATTGTTCCTTCTCCCATGTACCTAACAGAGACTTGTACTGCTTCCCACCCTTACTTCTGGTTCTATCATGCCTTGAAACAAGGTGTTTCAAATATGAAGCCAATGTAGATGACATTTTGCCATATTCAACAATGCTGCAGTCAATTTGATTTTGTCTGCATAGAACAGTTATTATTTTTGTTGCATATATCTGTGGAAAATGTGTTTTTCTTGGGCGTTAATCTCTTATATTACCGAAAAGTGAGAGTTTTGATACACTTATGTTAGTTGCTTTTGACGACAAAGTCATTCCTGATCTCCTAGTCACATTGCTAAGTGGCATGATTGAGCAGTATGCAATACAATAGAACAAAACAAAATGCTTGGCCAATTCATACCTAAGCTAGGTAATACAGATACATTCCAAGACTATTTAAAACAACTGTTAACTGAAACAATCATCTTTCAATGGCAAGATGAGCCAATTATAGAAATACAAGAATTCAAACTTATTTTGCCAACTTATAGAATTTTGTTCCCCAAATCTGTCTCCTTGACAGCTGGAACATACATTTTGTTACATTACATATGGTCAGTTGCAAGTTTCAAGAAGTCACTGTGAAATGGTGAGTGAAGGGCAGGAAAACTGACATAAAATGTTTAGTTGTTAAGTATGCACCTTAAGAGACACAGCTCACTTCTGTTTCCCTTTTCCTTCACAAATCTCAGGAAAACATGAATCCTCTATGAACCAGCTTAAGGTCATTGTTCAAGGTGTACTCCTCACGCATCTTTCGCTCATAGTAGCCAAACAAAACTGTTTCCCTATTGACATAGGCAAAATCATTGGCTTTGTTCACAATTCTGTACCACCAATCGTTTCCAAACAAAATGTCTGGGCCATGGACATCGTTGAACCTGAACTCATGTCTCACATAACTGGACACTGATGACACTTTTTGAGCAATATCAGTGAGTGAGGTGGTCACATCTGGTGAGGTTATTGGTATCCGTATTACAACACGAGAATCTATCCCTCTGGAAACAGTGAGATTGTCCCTCACGGAGGACAAGACATTGAACAGAAAAACATCCTTTGGGTCATTGCTCATAAGAGATGACCTAGTTACAGTGGCAGATGCCTTCACCCACTGGTCAAACTTACTGGAAAACCCTACATAGTGAACTTTGACCAGATCAGTTCCATCTGCATCTGTTTTAGACTGAACAATAATACGAACAGTCTTTGCCCATACACATTCTATTTTTTTAAACAGTGAAATAAGTTTAACAAAACACACCAGGCTCAGTAGCAAGGTTTGTTGAAACAATGTATAAACTGAAAATAGTTCCCCAAAAGTTTTATCACATGTGATAAACTAGGGTTTTAGTCCAATAACAGTAAATCAGGGTGTACCTACATTTGTTGCACCAAAACAACTATCAGAAATATAATCACTCATCTTGTTTCAATCTGAACAATAACAAAGTCTTATAAACGTATTCATCATTCCTTCTGAACAAAGTATGTCCTCAACTCATAAGCAGATAGAAGAGGATGTGCATCAACACTCAAGGAAGCACTAGTGCTTAACTACCAAACTGCTTTAAACAGTTCCTGTTGTAGTGATCTACTACAAATATTACCCACATCATGTCTCAGTCATGGAGGTCACATGACCGCTTATTGTGACCACACCTGCCACATACTGAACATTTTGCTCTCAGCACAACTCTTTTACAACATTCAAAGGATTCAAGCCTGTTCTGTTTCAGAATGATTTGTTTGAGAGCTTCCCTGCCCTTATCAGATGTAGAATGAAAATACCATTTAGTTGTATTGTCATTTAACTTTTCAAATCCCTGTTGGCTGAATGTCACCAAATTACCATGCAATTTAAGCATATCTGTGATGTGATATGCCAAAATATGCATATAAGGTGTCACATCTTTGCTTTGGTAAACAAGTCCAAAAGTGGCCACCCACCTTTTACATCTCTCATCAAGAGCTAAAATGTCACTGTGTTCAAATCTTTCTTGTTGAAGCTGAAGAAGAATATTTTTCAGTTCACTCCACAACAAAGATATCAACTGTAATTTGGGATGTTGGGGAATGAAATCAGCAAGAATTATGTTATCTGCAATTTTCCTGTGCTCAGGGCCAGTAAAATCTCTAAATGTAAACCTACCAGACTCCCTATCATTTCTGAATTGAAAATCAACTCCCAATCCTTGTACAAAATGTTCAAATTTTGCTACATTACAGCATTTGCCTCTGGTGTAAATACTGGTGCATCTGATAATGTTGTCCTTTAACCTGAGTTCTGATATCAAATGCTGCACCAATTGGTCCTAAAATCTTGAAGGTACAGGTGTAACGCGTCAGGTACTCTCCTCCAGAGAGGTATAAAATCAAAGAGGGGGGTGTGGACACAGTTCAAATTTTGTGATTTCTTTCTGGCCAACTCAGTGATCTCCTGTATTGTTCTGGCCCCATGCTTCACATCAGTCACTGACCACTGCAAGGTAGTATCATGTCTGTCTGAAGCTGGACATTTACACCACAGACAACTGTGTTTACATGAACAGGATGCAATTCCAGAGATCATATTGAGAAATTTCAAATCCCCTCCCAGATAAAACCTGACTTGAAAACATATACCATCAAGATAAATATATTCTAAGTCCTTTGCTTCTTCAATAATTTGAAAAAGAGCAGCTGAAACACAATCATAAGTTTCCTTTGCAGAAAATACTGCTAACAAATGGTTCCCCTTTACTGAAGTACACAGCATATCATCCAGTATTGTGAACCCAAAATTGATAAGAGTTCTCCTTCTCCCAAACTGTGTTCCATCACCTGTAAGTTTCACACGAATAAGTTTTGTTTGTAAAATGGTGGTGGTGTCATGCTTCATTTCTAGAATGTGTGAAACACAGTTAATGAGTCTTTCTTTCAAAGACTGCTGAACCCCAAAACTTGGATATGGTGTGTCATGAATTAAAATATTTTCATTGCATTCCTTGATTTTATTAAGTACCTTGTGTGATCTAGGAAGGGAGGGTACTATCATAGATAGTTCATGGTATGCCTTGTTTGAAACACCTTCTGAATCTTTCACGTAAACAACTTTATTCAATTCCACATCAGGAGTAAATGTTTCTTTGACCATGTTCTCCTTCATTGATATCTGGATTTGCCTCCTTCACTGTCAACAGCTTGAACTGAAGTAGGTTCTAGCTTATATCTGTCCAAAATGCTAAAGACTGTTTACAGTCTCTTACAATCATATGCTTCCTTTTATACTGTTGGGACCTGGACACCTCCCCACAAGGAAAATGCAATTTCAATGAGCCGCCTATTGGACATATCTGAAGGCAAATTTCCTTTTGCATATTTAACAGTTTTGTGGATAGGAATTGAACCTTTTTTCTTAGATTGATATTTTGTAAAAGTAAGGATTTGGCCTTCCTTACAGAAGATTTGTACTTGTGTAAATATGACACCCTTTTCAACAATTTTGATTTTGATGTTTTTATGTTGTGTTCAGACACAAATACTGTGAAGGAATATTGTTCCTTCTCCCATGTACCTAACAGAGACTTGTACTGCTTCCCACCCTTACTTCTGGTTCTATCATGCCTTGAAACAAGGTGTTTCAAATATGAAGCCAATGTAGATGACATTTTGCCATATTCAACAATGCTGCAGTCAATTTGATTTTGTCTGCATAGAACAGTTATTATTTTGTTGCATATATCTGTGGAAAATGTGTTTTTCTTGGGCGTTAATCTCTTATATTACCGAAAAAGTGAGAGTTTTGATACACTTATGTTAGTTGCTTTTGACGACAAAGTCATTCCTGATCTCCTAGTCACATTGCTAAGTGGCATGATTGAGCAGTATGCAATACAATAGAACAAAAACAAAATGCTTGGCCAATTCATACCTAAGCTAGGTAATACAGATACATTCCAAGACTATTTAAAACAACTGTTAACTGAAACAATCATCTTTCAATGGCAAGATGAGCCAATTATAGAAATACAAGAATTCAAACTTATTTTGCCAACTTATAGAATTTTGTTCCCCAAATCTGTCTCCTTGACAGCTGGAACATACATTTTGTTACATTACATATGGTCAGTTGCAAGTTTCAAGAAGTCACTGTGAAATGGTGAGTGAAGGGCAGGAAAACTGACATAAAATGTTTAGTTGTTAAGTATGCACCTTAAGAGACACAGCTCACTTCTGTTTCCCTTTTCCTTCACAAATCTCAGGAAAACATGAATCCTCTATGAACCAGCTTAAGGTCATTGTTCAAGGTGTACTCCTCACGCATCTTTGGCTCATAGTAGCCAAACAAAACTGTTTCCCTATTGACATAGGCAAAATCATTGGCTTTGTTCACAATTCTGTACCACCAATCGCTTCCAAACAAAATGTCTGGGCCATGGACATCGTTGAACCTGAACTCATGTCTCACATAACTGGACACTGATGACACTTTTGAGCAATATCAGTGAGTGAGGTGGTCACATCTGGTGAGGTTATTGGTATCCGTATTACAACACGAGAATCTATCCTCTGGAAACAGTGAGATTGTCCCTCACGGAGGACAAGACATTGAACAGAAAAAACATCCTTTGGGTCATTGCTCATAAGAGATGACCTAGTTACAGTGGCAGATGCCTTCACCCACTGGTCAAACTTACTGGAAAACCCTACATAGTGAACTTTGACCAGATCAGTTCCATCTGCATCTGTTTTAGACACAATAATCTTCACGCCAAAAGCTGTGAACTTCTCCAGCCTTTCTCCTTCGGTGTACTTGGGTTCGCAGCCTAAATGATGGTCCAGTGTTCAGTCTAGAGTAATCTAGAGCTTGTTTCAACCTCAACGTTGGTGGCATTCTGGCTGACAAAGGAAGATCATCATATAAATTATTTGAAAACCATTTGAATTTCATGAACAAGGGGATTAACTTACATTTTACTTTTGTTTTTCATATTGGAAGGTTTGTCTCTACTATTTTCGGAGAATAATATTGTTAAATATTAAACATAAAACATCATTCAATAACGTGGTAGGTACAAAACATGTGTCACTTTGGTCATTGCAAGAAACAGAGACATGCCTGTAAACACAGACCTTGTCATTGAGCTCGAAGAAGACGAGGTGCATGGGTTTCATTTAAGACTGAACATAATGTGTTCACAGCAATACAGTTTACTCCTCAAAATAGAGACGTTCCTTTCTTTTTGATCCCTTATTGTCATTTGTTCAAATTGTGTGTATATATAAAGTAACAGGAGCAAGCATTTTAGTATTCAATGTGTATTCACTACATGCAACACTACATGTAACAATTGGCTTCAGCCGATATAACTAGCACTAGGCTACAATTTTTCAATGTGCATATAAAGTGTGTACTGGTTTTGTTCTCTTCTTCCCCAACTTTTACCTTTTAACTCAAAAATAGGACTAAACAAAAGTAATTTGAATTTTCCAGAACATTTATTAGTAGTATCTTGTGTTCTTTGTTAAAATAAACATACAAAGTACATTTGTGTCAATGATATGAGATTTAAAAATTATTTTCTGAATATTTTACCTCAAAATAGACTTCACATAACATTATTGGACTTTTGTGTTGACCTTGTGTTCTCTTTGTGAAAATTACATAGAATGGTACATTTGTGTCTCAATATATGTGATTTTAAAAATTATTCACTGAAAATGTCAATTGTTCAACTTTTACCTGAAAAATAGGACATAGATTTATGTTACAGCAAACAGGTTAAAATATTTCAAGGGAGGACTTTTAGTACTCATTAGTTATAACTTACATATGTTGAAAACACTCAAATCATTTCTGTACCAATTTCTTTTGAGGTTTTGTCATATTTTGACTGGACTATATATGCCCAACACACCACTTGATTTCTAACAACAATGTAAACACATGAGAGTTATCGTCCCTGTCTAAACCTTCGTCACCCACGGCATTGTCACAGTGGAATAACCTGTTCGACTCGATACTTGTACTTGTCATATTTCTTCGCACAAGTCAGTCAGTAAATCACGCTTTTGCATATATGTAGTTGTACCTTGATATGTTATGTACAAGTATATACAGAAATGCGATCAAAATCAACTCACCAAATGTTGTGAAGGCAGATAATAAAACTCCGTCGCTCTTCCTTCCAACCTTGCTTCGGGTGCTGGATCCCAAAACGAGGCTCGTCCGAAATGTATGTTAACTGAATGTGGACTGGGTGGTATAATTCAAAATTGAAATACGGCGGGCATTTTACACCAATCGCAGTGATTTTTGCAAAGAGCTCTCAGTGTTGACAGGAAAAGATAACTACGGTTTAACCAGCTATCTGGCCGATAAAGAAACCCATTTTACGAGTGCTTCTTGAAACCCCTCCTTATAACGTACATGCAGAAATGTACCTTTGATTTATATCAAAGTACGGTGAAAATACAACTTTGATTTAACAAGTGCCCCAAGATATCATTTTAAACAACCCTGATTTATATAATTCAGTTTTAACCAAATCAACACAATCAGTACAGGGCAGCGTATGGTCGAGAAAAATAGTGATCTCTAAGAAAGTAGGTCAAACCATTACACATAGTACTGCGCTTAATGAGATTTATGTTTTGGTATGTATTTTGCTCTAGGTTTTTTCTCCACGTTTACACTTGGTTGGAAAAATACCCATGAAGGTCCGGGTTAGAATATTGAACTTCTATAACCCATGCCTGTCGTAAGAGGCCACTAACGGGATCGGGTGGTCAGCCTCGCTGACTTGGTTGACACACATGTCATCGGTTCCCAACTGCGCAGATCGATGCGCATGCTGTTGATCACTGGATTGTCTGGTCCAGACTCGATTATTTATAGCTAAGATACATAGCGTTCACTAACATGAACGCTCATGTTAGTGAACGCTATGCATCTTAGCTAGACTATTTACAGACCGCCGCCATATAGCTGGACTATTGCTGAGTGCGGCGTAAATCTAAACTCACTCACTCACTCACTCAGTTGGTTCGTAAACTACTTTCTATCATTTGCTAGACTATGCAAAGGGAGATAACGCGTGCCTCGCATTCCTCTATCTCTCGCATGAAAGAGTCTCGATCTAAGCTTGGATCGGATCGTAAGATCGGGACCGGCTACGATCGGCCTAAGATCGGTTAGTGGAACGGGTGTAACTTTTAGCTAAGACGATTGTAAAATTGGCGTAACTTGCTAAGATTGATCTTAGATAAGATCGGTTAGTGGAACAGCACCATGATCTTGAAAACGTCACCGATCTAGAACGAGAGGCAGAAATGGGACAGCATCGAAATAAAATTGTATCGTATCCGGGATCGCGATATGAAGAACTGTTTAGTGACGAACAATCATCGATGTATCGAATCAAACATAGATCAGCACAAGCGGCAATTCCGGTTCCTGAAAAACCGCTCCATCAGTATCCTTCACGCAGCGCTTGTAAAACCCATCAAACAGGCAGGATGGGGAATGGACAGGAATATATTCAGCACTTTGACCGATATCAACACTTGTCAATCCAACAGGTTTCAATCTGGGACACAGGACATTAGGCAATCGCAAGCTGGACCCAGCGACCCATCAAGAACCCTTTCATGTGGACCTAATGAAATGCTCAATAGTGATACTCCTAAACTTGGACAAACGAATACTGAGATCCAGCCCCTGGAAACGTGGACAATACAAAGAATAGAGCAAATCTGGGATCAGTTCAAATATGGAATGACAACGTCACGAGCATCTTCTGGGACAGACATGCTTACTGGCATGGTAATAGATGATTCGGGATGTTGCTAAGCAGCGGTCGGCGCCAAAACAAACAGCAACATTTCCATCAGCTGGCACTGCAGTGGGCGGACTGGGACTCCCCGAGACGATATTGTGCGGAGGACGGAAACTACCGAGGAAAGCCGGACATATCCTCGTACTCTGAACCAGACGGAGATTACTGCCCGATCCGCACGTTTCAGGACGGAGAGTAACTACACAGGGAGAGGAGTCTAGGGTTGAAGCAAATCTGTCTCCATCTGATAACAAGAGGAATCCCATTGATTTAATATCTGTTGCTAGGGAACAGGAGTCTAGGATCGGGAGCTAAACTGTCTCGATCTGATAAGAGGAATCCCAGGGACTTCACATCTGTTGCTAGGGAACAGGAATCTAGGATCGGAGCTAAACTGTCTCCATCTGATAACAAGAGGAATACCACTGACTTTATATCTGTTGCTAGGGAACAGGAGTCTAGGATCAGAGCTAAACTGTCCCCATCTGATAACAAGAGGAATCCCACTGACTTAACATCTGTTGCTAAGGAACAGGAGTCTAGGATCGGAACTAAACTGTCTCGATCTGATAAGAGGAATCCCACTGACTTAACATCTGTTGCTAGGGAACAGGAACCTAAGATCGGAGCTAAACTGTCTCGATCTGATAAGAGGAATCCCACTGACTTAATATCTGTTGCAAGGGAACAGGAACCTAAGATCGGAGCTAAACTGTCTCCATCTGATAACAAGAGGAATCCCACTGAGTTAATATCTGTTGCAAGGGAACAGGAGTCTAGGATCGGAGCTAAACTGTCTCGATCTGATAAGAGGAATCCCACTGACTTAATATCTGTTGCTAGGAAACACGAGTCTAGGGTTGAAACTAAACTGTCTCGATCTGATAAGAGGAATCCCACTGACTTAACATCTGTTGCTAGGGAACAGGAACCTAAGATCGGAGCTAAACTGTCTCGATCTGATAAGAGGAATCCCACTGACTTAATATCTGTTGCAAGGGAACAGGAACCTAAGATCGGAGCTAAACTGTCTCCATCTGATAACAAGAGGAATCCCACTGAGTTAATATCTGTTGCAAGGGAACAGGAGTCTAGGATCGGAGCTAAACTGTCTCGATCTGATAAGAGGAATCCCACTGACTTAATATCTGTTGCTAGGAAACACGAGTCTAGGGTTGAAACTAAACTGTCTCGATCTGATAACAAGAGGAAGCCCATTGACTTAATATCTGTTGCTAGAAAACAGGAGTCAAGGATCGGAGATAAACTGTCTCTGTCTGATATTAAGAGGAATCCCACTGACTTAATATCTGTTGCTGGGGAACAAGAGTCTGGGATAGGATCAACACCGTCTCCATCTGATACAGAAGAGAATCTATTTGACTTAATATCTGTTGCTAGGGAACAAGAGTCTAGGACCAGAGCTACACATCCTCGGTCTGATTTAGCCAATAATCCCACAGCAGTTGATGTGTCTACGCTCAGAGCTGAAAAATGGGAAGTTGGAAGTTGGAATATTGTATCTCAGGAATCCTTGAAAAAGAAACGGTTACGAGGAATCGAGCAGCATTATAATAATGAATTAAATATATACAAAACATCCATAAAGAGACATTGCACAGACCCTAATATACCTGGGTGGGGTATTCATGTAGATGAGCAATGGTCAGTATCGACGTTTAGCGGTGATGTTTTCAGACAAAACACAACGGACATAGGGCCTTGTGATAAACACGTTCACTCTTGTAATGGTATTATAAAGGATAGCCTGTGTGAATCGGTGAACGTTGAAATTTATGAAAAGGATTCCCGTAGCGGAGAACATATATCTTTCATATTCTGTCGTGGGCAACGTTATCAAATCGTCAGTTTGAAAGAATTTGAGACCTTACAATATAGTAAACAGTCCTCTACTGCTGTAAGTTGATCTGATGAAATAGAAAGGATTTTGAATAAATTAAATCAGTGGGAATGTTTTGTATGTACATGGTTCATTTTTCGTACTTTTAGAGAACAGATGTATAGTAGACTACACTTATAACGACATGAGGGATATGGCGAACTGTGTTTTGGGGTCACTTGCAGTACATTTATAGTCCGTTTGATTTCATTTGAGACCGATGAATTGCTCACTAACATAATATCTAATAAATGCAACAAAACCAAATTTTGCAGTCACATGAAATCAACAGACCAACTCTGATAATTTGTCTCAAAATTTTGGACACCCGAATAAATAGTTGTTTAACAAACGATCATTATTTTGTTGTCACTTTTCGCTATTTTGTACGAGGGGGGACCCCTTGCTGGTAGAACAGCCAGGTAATCAACAAGCGTGAAATTTCAATTTCACATTGTTGAACTCGCACACCTGGCTGTTCTACCAGGTGAGATCACCAAAAGTCTTTCACTCAGTACCCCTCAAACCACTGCTGAAGGTCCAGGTTAGAATCGGTCTTCAGCAAACCATCCTTGTCTTTAGGCGACTGACTGTACTGACTTATTCAGGTTCGATGACTTGCTCAGTGCATATCGCTGTATCAGTGTCAGTCAATTTCTAACTACTCAAAACAAAAACAACACATTTTTGTAACAGAATTTACTGTAACCATGGTAACATAAATTAATTCACATAATCCAGATTTCAAAGACAGATCAAGTTTCTAATTAATAAAGTTAAATGTAAAGTACATGAATGCATGGCTTCATGTCGTACATAAACAAACACCCCATCCATTCCCACTTCATTTCAGACTGAAAGTTTAAGTTTAGACCACCTGTCCTGTTACGATTCACTATCGATTCACTCTCGTATCAAACTGTATCCCTTCATCAATTAATTCATTTTTCATGCTCACTGGCAGTGATTGAAATAATTGTCAAACTCAACCAGACAGTCGAGCAGGTGACCAATAAATGTTGCCTGTCCGTCTTGAAAGTTGCCTGCCCGTCTTGAAAGTTGCCTGCCCGCAGTTTTGACTCATAAATTGCATTTTATTTACAAAAACAAACAAGTATCATTGTTTCAAATGTGAATTAATTCAGCAAATTAAAAACAACAAGCATGAAATGAAACACTCAGCCACATCCCCAGGCTGTGACATTAGTAAAGAGCCTGTTAAACTTGCAATTCCACTTATCGGTTTACATCATCAAAATGACATATTTTCTGAAACATTTGATACCAACCTCAAATATATCTTCTCGCATGTCATTCATACGAAGCTTCCAAAAGGGAGGCATTCAAAAATATCAGCCAGACAATTGGGATGGTGGAGATTTTTTCAGGCAGGACATCACAAAAGTTGCCAGTCTCGGGCAGGCGGGCAGGCCTTTAATTTGATCACTGCTCACTGGAATTGATTACTTACAAATATGTTTAAGAGATTGTTTTAACTTGGAACTAGTTTGTTGTTTATCTAAGTGAGATATGCAAAATGGAACATATCCATGCCACATAGCATTCTCTTCCCACAGAGGTTACTTGTCATATCTTCCTACGAACCTCTGTTCAAATACGGCCCTTTCATGGTGCGAGGGTTTAGGATTCATGATTGGTTGCAATCAGATTTAGTTGTGCAATCAGCGACGGTGTTTCACAAGTGATCATTCGCAAGGCCTCGGTAATAAACCTAGAACCTCTTCGACTGAGTGATGCTCAAACATTTCTTCTGGACAGAACTCAGTCATGTAACGGCAGATCAATGGTGTCTCCATCGCCCTCGTTGACAACGGACAAGCCAGCCATTAAATATCTTGTGTGTCACATCAACTCGTGTCCCCGACAGGAGAGAGATATTTGTGGCCCCATATTTGCTTGCATTAGTCAAGTTGGATCAAAGTCCATGTAACACATGTTCTGATTGGATAGAAAGAAGGGAGATAAGTTGTGTTGCGATTTTTTTGCCGCTAGGGGATTTTATGAGAACCGGGAAATATGGCCGTATTAGAACAGAGGTTGGTAGGAAGATATGACCAGTAACCTCTGTGGAAGAGAATGGCCATGTAGTAGCTTGTGGGTTTTTTAAATGGGCCCCTCACGGCAATGTTATTAGCCTAAATGCATCATTGTTCCCGTTGTATTGCTTTTTAAGCAATTACAGGACATGTTTGTTTTTTCATTCCTAGATATTAACCATAAAGAAGTTATGAAAAATTAATCACAGTCACTGCATTTATTATCATCACTTACAGTAACTATAGGGGCGGTGGGGTAGCCTAGTGGTTAAAGCGTGCGCTCATCTCGCAGAAATCCCGGGTTCGATTCCCCACATGGGTACAATGTGTGAAACCCATTTCTGGTGTCCCCTGCCGTGATATTGCTGGAATATTGCTAAAAGCGGCGTAAAACTACTCACTCACTCACTCACTACAGTAACTATATATTTGTAAAACATCATATTCCCCTCATAGTGTATTCATTGCAGTGTCCACAAAGATTCAAGTGAACCTGCACCAAGATTCAAGTTGGTGACCAGAATTAACTGTCCACCAAGATTCAAGTGAACCAGAATTAACTTATGGTCAAGTGAACCTGCTTCATTGAAATTAACTTATGTTCACCAAGATTCAAGTGAACCTGCTTCGATTGGTGACCAGAATTAACTTATGTTCACCAAGATTCAAGTGAACCAGAATTAACTGATTGGTGACCAGAATTAACTTATGTTCACCAAGATTCAAGTGAACCTGGGTTCGATTGGTGACCAGAATTAACTTATGTTCAAAGATTCACTGTTATCACCCCACTTAACTTCTGTTCCCAAGATTCAAGTGCACCTCAAATGGCCAGAATTAACTTATGTTCACCAAGATTCAAGTGAACCTGCTTCGATTGGTGACCAGAATTAACTTATGTTCACCAAGATTCAAGTGAACCTGCTTCGATTGGTGACCAGAATTAACTTATGTTCACCAAGATTCAAGTGAACCTGCTTCGATTGGTGACCAGAATGAACTTTATGTTCTGGAACCTGCTTGGTGGTGACCAGAATTTTATGTTCACCAAGATTCAAGTTGCTTCTGGTGACCAGAATTAACTTATGTTAAACACTGTTATCACCCTACTTCTTCTTCCCATCATGCACCTCAAATGGCCATCATTCCCCTTCCTCTCTTCCTGTCAGCCCCGGCTCGTCTGTTGTGATTCCCGCGGGCTGCCTTATTCTTTTCCTTGAACTTTCGGTTTTTTATCACATCTTTCTCTTGACCATGACCCTTCTGTTTGCCAACCACATCGTGCTGCTGTCGGATGCCACTGCCTCGATGAGTGCCACTTCGTTTCTGTTCTGCAATCTCGTGAATTTTGGCTGGGTCTTGAACAAACTCATCCCGGGCTGGTTTCTCATCATCGGACTCCTAATGAGAAGATAAGTATCTAATGAAAAGGTGGTAGTTACAAAGATTATATCACCAGTTACTGGGATATATACTACCCATCAAACGTTTAGACTCACTAGTGTAAATGTAGCTACTTACTTCAGTCAACTGTTCTAAACTAGATTTTGCAAAATATTCCATACTGTTTAAAGGTGCTGTTTACACATGAACTGATGTATTGTAAAACAAATTCGTAACATTGAACAGATTATTATCATGAGTTCAATAAATGATGAAACCTGGTGAAATTGCCACATTTTTAACAAAACCTTACATCAAAACGCAGCTGTTCACATGAACTATATTTGCATATGCTTTTCAGCATTTTGATGCAAGATCACCATGCAATTCATCTGCATAAAGTTTGCAGTTGGTTCCCCTAAGTCAGTGGAGAGATTCATCTTCGATGTAACCACATATATATACATAACATATGGTGAGTGCTTGAAGTGAGTCTAAACTTTTGATAGGTAGTATATAATCGTCTCAGACCACTTGGGTATTTTGAGACATTGTTAACATCTGTCTCATCATCAGTTCCAAATGACAGTATCAGCCAATTCAGTACCTCATTGCAGGGGGTAAAATCAGTATTTTTACAAGTCCACAGAAAGTAGTTCTTGTCTACAGAGAAGTTTGTCAACAGAGATATCATCTATGTAATGATAAAGGTGGTAGTTCAAGAGAAAATATCACCAGTTATTATGAAAATATATTAGTCTCAGACCACTTTGGTATTTTGAAACATTGTTTACATCTTCTGATGTTATATTCTAGTTATATCATGACATGTTAGCTTACTGAGGCAGGAAAGCCCAGGTGACGCAATTCTTAGACGTTTACAACTTAAAAGAAAACCTCAAGCCAAAAACTAGAAACACTAGGGGCAAACTGGGATGCAAACCCACTTTAAAAGGTTTCTGGTTTAAATAGTGACACAACTCATAAGAAGATGGAACCATCCATGCTCCTTTTAACTGAGAAGAGAGTGTGGGTTCGATTCCTGGATGGGACTCCACCAAAACAGATTAGAGATTCTGTACTTTACTTAGAATGTGTAATCACTAATATAACATAGCGTATTCAGCATTTTTAGCACCCAAGGCACTCAGGTAATTTAAACAGAAAGGGGCACTTATAAGAATACCCAAACAAGATGGGGACACTGATTAGGAACACTCACACAACAAGAGTCAATGAACGTGCATATCACCATGCATCACAAATGCTGATCTACTTCCGGGTTCATCAGGGTGGAAATAACTTTAAAATTGCTAGTGTACTCCGGTACAGTGGCACATGTAAAATCACTTGCACTAATAATTTTTCCAATATACCGTCCGTTTTTCTTGTTGATTTTTTAAATAAATAACATTATTAACATTGGAAAGTCAACTGGACACCAGGTACAGTGTGATATACAAATTTGCTTGCCCGACAGAAAAAAACACTGGACTTCGGACGTCGGGCAATGGGTTATTTCCACCCTGGTTCATGCTTCACCTCATTGTCCTGTACTGACTGTATTTTCTTATACAGTACAGTGCACATTTGTTTCACTTTATTTATTTATTTATTTATTTATTCAAAATTTATTTATTTATTTATTCAAAATGTATTTATTCATTATTTATTTATTTATTCAAAATTTATTTATTTATTCAAAATTTATTTATTTATTTATTTATTTATTTATTTATTCAAAATTTATTTATTCATTATTTATTTATTTATTCTTTATTTCTTTATTTCTTTATTTCTTTATTTATTTCTTTATTTCTTTATTTATTTATTTATTTATTTATTTATTTATTTATAGCTTCAATTTCCAGCTAGGCTGCTCACAGGCTGAATCCCTTAGTAGGAAGTGTGCATTACACATGGGAGTGAACTATACTCATAAAATATGGTACTTCTTTCATTTGTCCTTCATGATATTTAGCATAGCAAAATGAAAGTTAGAATGGGAATGACTGTCATGAAATGTGTGTGTGTGTGTGTGAAACATATTTCTAATAGGGATTACTTATTATGAAGGGGTGTTAATCTCGTTATAACATTAAATAGCATTTGACAACTTTCTAAATGGCAAGGTACCATGATTGGTTCCTATCTGATGGCGATCTACGTAATCTCGGAAACCATAGCTTACCTCAGATTCAACCTCTTCCCGTTTAGGTCCTCGGGCTGTCTGCAGTGCCCGTGGAACAACAAATGGCCTGAAAAAGGAAAAGTATATGTTTTACTCTGCAGCATATGACAATGAGATTCAGACCCATGAAGAACTGGTCTTCAGCTACCAATGCTTGTCTTCCCATTGACTGACTGACTGACTGAGTTTAGTTTTACGCCGCTTTTAGCAATATTCCAGCAATATCACGGCGGGGGACACCAGAAATGGGCTTAACACATTGTGCTCTTCCCAGTGAAGGTCCCGGTTAGAATTGGTCTTCAGCAAACCAATGCTAGTCATATGAGGTGACTAACAGCATCAGATGGTCAGTCTCACTGACTTGGTTGACACATGTCATTGTATCCCAGTTGCATGAATTAATGCTCATGCTGTTGATCACTGGATTGTCTGGTCCAGACTCGATTATTTACAGACCACCACCATATAGCTGGAATATTGCTGAGTGCAGCATTAAACAACTAAATATATCTATACCTAAAACTTCTACACTTTTAGGGGATGGGCCGGTTGGGGTAGCTTAGTGGTTAAAGTGTTCGCTTGTTACGCCAAAGACCTGGATTCGATTCCCCACAGGGGTACAATGTGTGAAGCCCATTTCTGGTGTCCCCCACAGTGATATTGCTGGAATATTGCTAAAAGTAGCATAAAACTAAACTCACTCACTCACTTTTAGGGGATTGATTTGTTTTCTTTCCGGAAACTGATTATAGGAATGTCAACATATACATTATTTACTGTAACAGAATGGCCTCAAATTGAACAGGTTAAAAGTCACATATCTAATATATACTATGAGACACTGGTGATAAATAATGATCGTTTAATAACGCACCCTTTGCATGGTAGTAGAATTTGGGATTTGGTGAGGTAGTGAGTTGACAACGTGACAGCGAGTCAGTTTTGGTTTTATGCCACTTGTGGCAATAATCCAGCAACATCACAGCCAGGGACATCAGAAATGGGCTTCACACATTGTACCCTTGGGGGGAATCAAACCCAGGCCCTCAGTGTGACAAGCAAACACTTTTACCAATAGGCTACCCCAACGCCCCCCCCAATGTGATAGAATTGATGCTGGGCCTCTAATACACACAAAATAGACACCTGGGCATCTAAATGAGGAATTACGATACATCTTAACAAGACTAATACATAAGTGAAGTTATTTTCAGACATTTTCATATGAGCATTGCACTTTTACATTCTTGCTGATGTCAGAGTATCATGTTAGGGGGTTGGCTTATCTATGAGATTGGCTTATATACGGTAAATGTCACAGTGTCCCAACAACAGATTAAAGGATTATATACGGTAAATGTCGAGGACTTAAAGGATTATATCGAGCAGACCAGTCCTTGTTGTACCCATTAATTCACAAAATACCATGTTCAGGGATAAACATACCTACAGCATATCAAGAGTAGTTATCTTTAGGTATGACGTGGTGGGAACCGAACCGACCTTCCGCTCCAGGCACTGACGCTACTACACAATTTCAATACTTTACAGGACCCCATATTACAAAAGCAGGACCATCTGAAAGTCAAAGTCAAAGTAAAACCCTGGGTAATAAAGAGGGCATGTACCTTCTGGCAGTGAGCTCTTCAGCAGAGTCTTCATCCTGGGCACCAATGTTGTTGGTGTCATACGTGTCATCATACTCGTCATCATACTCATAGTCTGGCAGGTTGTCATACATGCTGGCCTGGTCACGTGACCCGTAGGCATCGTACGTTGCCTTCAGCTGTTTCACAGTTGACTTGTCATCAAGGGAGGTATCATCAGCTCTGGGAAACAGACATCAGTTGCAATATACTGGACAAAAATAGTTAGGGATATATGTGAATTTTTAAATTATAATAATAATCTGTTTATTCATTGACACACTGATATAATATCAATCATAAACATACCAATATCCCTAACTTATTTTGTCCAGTATAGAAGCGGACCACAATACATGAAATATACTGAACTGAGGTTAATGTGACCACAAATTGGAACTGATCATTACGCTTCTTAAGCGATTATGTGTGTGGGTTCTAAACCATTCCCTGTCTGATTTTAACAGTCCCTAGCAGACTCCATCCACCTCATGGCCTTGTGGATCCAATTCCCAGACAGTTCCCACCCACCTCTTGCCCTGATGTTAACAGTCCCTAGACAGACCACACCCACCTCTTGCCCTGATGTTAACAGTCCCTAGACAGACCACACCCACCTCTTGCCCTGATGTTAACAGTCCCTAGACAGACCACACCCACCCCTTACCCTGATGTTAACAGTCCCTAGACAGACCACACCCACCTCTTACCCTGATGTTAACAGTCCCTAGACAGACCACACCCACCTCTTACCCTGATGTTAACAGTCCCTAGACAGACCACACCCACCTCTTGCCCTGATGTTAACAGTCCCTAGACAGACCACACCCACCTCTTGCCCTGATGTTAACAGTCCCTAGACAGACCACACCCACCTCTTGCCCTGATGTTAACAGTCCCTAGACAGACCACACCCACCCCTTACCCTGATGTTAACAGTCCCTAGACAGACCACACCCACCTCTTGCCCTGATGTTAACAGTCCCTAGACAGACCACACCCACCTCTTACCCTGATGTTAACAGTCCCTAGACAGACCACACCCACCTCTTACCCTGATGTTAACAGTCCCTAGACAGACCATGCCCACCTCTTACCCTGATGTTAACAGTCCCTAGACAGACCACACCCACCTCTTGCCCTGATGTTAACAGTCCCTAGACAGACCACACCCACCTCTTGCCCTGATGTTAACAGTCCCTAGACAGGCCCAACCCACCTCTTGCCCTGATGTTAACAGTCCCTAGACAGACCACACCCACCTCTTGCCCTGATGTTAACAGTCCCTAGACAGGCCCCTCCCACCTCTTGCCCTGATGTTAACAGTCCCCAGACAGACCACACCCACCTCTTGCCCTGATGTTAACAGTCCCCAGACAGACCACACCCACCTCTTGCCCTGATGTTAACAGTCCCCAGACAGACCACACCCACCTCTTGCCCTGATGTTAACAGTCCCCAGACAGACCACACCCACCTCTTGCCCTGATGTTAACAGTCCCTAGACAGACCCACACCCACCTCTTGCCCTGATGTTAACAGTCCCCAGACAGACCCAACCCACCTCTTGCCCTGATGTTAACAGTCCCTAGACAGACCCAACCCACCTCTTGCCCTGATGTTAACAGTCCCTAGACAGACCCAACCCACCTCTTGCCCTGATGTTAACAGTCCCTAGACAGACCCAACCCACCTCTTGCAGTGATGTCAACAGTCCCCAGACAGACCCAACCCACCTCTTGCCCTGATGTTAACAGTCCCTAGACAGACCCAACCCACCTCTTGCAGTGATGTCAACAGTCCCCAGACAGACCCAACCCACCTCTTTCCTTGGTGTATCCTGTTCATGTCCACATTTTCTTTGCGGAAGATGTCAAACTGGTCATTGTCAAAAACATTGGCTCTCTGGTCCACCAGACTCGATGATACATCCTCAAAGGTTTCTCTGGTAACAGAATAAAGATTATACCAGTGAATAGGTGACATATTCGCCCTTAACCCTGAAAAGCTGCAGGCCCTAAGGACCCAGAACCATAAAAAGTTGTAGGTCCTGATCAGAATGTGTAGGCCCTATATTATGATATGGAAATAATTCTCTTAGTTATTGGGAATGAAAAAACTGTCGGGCATAAGGACTTGCAGGAAACAAACGCTGTGGGTCCGTGTGGTTTTCAGTCAGCTTCCGGCCTAATGACCAACGTTAGTTTCAAACGCTGGCTCTGGATTCATATCATATGAATTCAAGGTTTGCAGTTTGCTTCAGTCAGCTACACCAACATCAACAGTTTTTGATTTGTTTTGTGCCTTAGATTAATCGTTGATAAGTTTTAGTTTTGGCATCTTTAAAGCGATACAGTTCGCTCTACCCCCATGTATAGTGTAGTTAAGTACAATTTTGCCTAACTATTATAGTTAAAATTGTATATCTGGTGAAAACCAGCTTTGAAAAACAGTGAATGAGTGAGTGAGTGAGTGAGTGAGTGAGTGAGTGAAGGTTTCTAGTCACATCTGCAGTATTTCAGCCATATAGTGGCTAAAAAATGTCACTGCATTAAAATCGACAATCTACATTAAGACATGGTATGTAACTCCCAAAAATTTCAGCCAGACCACAGGGCTGGTTAGATGTAAAACTTGCCAGCCCTGACCAAAACTTACCTGCCCACAAATAATTCATGGTATACAAGCGACATAGTTTATAATCCAATTGGAATTCATCATTTATTTTTTACGAGTGTATTAATAATGATTTATTATCCTGAAATATGATGACTATCGTCATATACTTGTCTAAATTTTAACCCGACCGTCGGGCCGGTGAATTTGAGAAGCTGGCAGTACGTGTGGAAAATAACCCGTCCCGGGCGGTCATGCAGGCAGGTATTTCGAACGCTGATTAAAAACAACCACAAAATCACAGATGTAAAACCAGCATGTAAATCTAAAACCACAGACAATATAACATGTAAAACAAGCTCCAGATCATCAACAACTGAAGGTAGATCTGAATAATAATAATAATAATAATAGTATATTTATATTGAGCATTTATCCATGCACATTGCATGCTCAAAGCGCTGACATATTACCCCTGGTCAACGAGTACAGAACACTCCATGTGGAGAATACAACCTGTCGCCTGTCAGGCACTCAAGGTTCAAATTCAGACTACCATCGTATCATACCAGGTACCCAGGTTTACTGCTGGGTGGACAGAGGCAATTTTGAACAAACTCACTTGCCTGAGGTGAGACCACATGTGTCACATATGCTTCGTTGTGGGGCAGGACTGAAGTCCTAGAAACTTTCAGGAGTCAAGCTGCCAAACACGGTCACCCATCCGAGGACTGTCCGCGACCAATGTTGCTTAACTTCAACTGATTGTGACCTGAGCTCTATGCACAGGACCACACACAACGTTTTTTTGAATAACAGAACCTAATCATTGATGTAATATAACATCAGCAGAGAGTTATGTCTTTCACTACCTTTCCATGAACTTGTCCATATCAAGGAGGGAGGGTGGGAGTTTATCTGTCAGCACAGCATTGATGGCCTGTTCCAGGTTGTAGCCGAACTCCTCCAACAAGACCTAAACACAGTGAGTGAGTGAGTGGCTGGGTGAGTGAGTGAGTTTTGCTTTACAGTGTGTAAGTAATATCACGGCAGTGAACACCAGAAATGGGCGTCACACAGTGTACCCATGTGGGGAATTGAACTCATGTCTTAGGCATGACTTTAACCAACAGACTACCCAACAATCTAAACTTTTGTGACAAATTTCATGCATAACAACTTTTCTACTCCAAAAGTGCGACATTTTGATTCTTGTACCATGGTTTGTTTTGAACAAAGTCACTTGTCAGTCCCTCCTGGATTCCGCGACAAATTTTTAAGAATTCCACAGCAATTTAAGTAAATTCTGCATCCCATTTTTCAAAATTCTGCAAAAACTTCTGCAATTAAAAACTTGAAAAAACACACAAAATAATGCAATTTCAATCTTCAAAAAGATCAATTTTGTGAACATAATTGTAGTGTCAAATTCAAATAATATTATTGTAAGGTGCTGAAGAGAATATTACCTTATGAATATATCATCTTTATTTGTGAATATTTTGAAAATATATCGTTATAACAAATGTCTCAGTTTGTTTTGTGTAACCAATCATGCTTTTGACATTTACTCCTACTTTTCGTTTCAGTTGATAGTCAATCTTGATTCAACTTTCAAAATGAGTAAATTCCACGGCAGAAAAATGGCAAATTCTGCAGGTATTCTGCATGAAAATGCGTTGTCCGTGGACCATACGTTTTTCTGCATCAAAAGGTAATTTCCGCGATTTATTCTGCAACTGCAGAATCGCTGAATCCAGGAAGGACTGACTTGTCGAAGCTGACGGAACATTTGTAGAATGCTTCTTAATTTACCTTACTTACGATGCATTCAAGTTTATAGCACCAATACAAAGAGTGAGCTGAGTCTTATGCCACAGCAATATTCCAGCATTATGGCAGCACCAGACAACCCAGCATGAACGTCGATCTATGCAACTGGGATAAGATGACATGTGTCAGCCAAGTCAGCGACCCTGACCACCTGATCCCGTTAGCCGCCTCTTACAACAAGCATGGGTTACTGATGTTTAATTCTAATCCAGTCACCAAAATAAAGAAGTTCTTGCACATGTGGATGCCTTGGGGGGCAGGTACTTGTACTAGTCCTGACTAACACTCATTTCCTAACTGTGCTAGCTCACTGGGAAACCTGCCCAAGTTTCACAGATACCCCCACTTCTTAACCAAGGGAGATAACTCTGTTCCGTGAATTGCAGCGCATAGGGCCCGTAAGTAGGTCACAGCACTTTGCGAGACCTTAGTACTTCCAGTGACAAACGTTTCATTCCTTTTCAAATGGTCAAATCGTCTCAGTTGACAGTAAGGAACCAATAGTCCTTGCAGGAATAACAAATTTCCGATCTAACCATCCCCAAATTAGCCAACTATTACGACTGTCAACAGCTGTGACAGCCAAGCATGGTTGTACACTTGGTCCGGTCTAGTACAGTCATATTTGGCGGTCGTGCAGTTTGGATTCAGAACCGTTTCTTGAATGTATAAACCTCCAGTGACGTCACTCTATTGTCTCGCCAGGTTCTTCTTTTTTTACCGAGTAAACCTCTGCAGGTAGTTTCGTGGGCATTCTCCAAGATATCCCGTGGATTTTCTGCAGAATTGCCCGCATCCCGGGGATTTTCTGAGGAATAGCCCTTGACGTTGAATTATTACTTGCTTTGAAGATTGATCTAACTTTGTCATGCTATCACTGAATTGATCAAAATATCACATGAAAACTTCCAATATGTAGTGCGCTGCCTGGTTTGAACCCTCTACCATTCACTTACAAGCTTGGCGGTTTTATCCCCTAGGCTATGATAAATCGCTATGAAGAATGAAATTGTCAGTATGAACCATGTGTTCCTCACAAGACAGGTAGTCCGGGCCACATTAGAACACAGTGAGTGAGTCAGTCAGTTTAGTTTTACACCACTTTTAGCAATATTCTAGCAATATCATGGCGAGGGACACACATTATACCCACGTGGGGAATCGAACCTGGGTCTTGGCGTGACGAGCCAACTCTTCAACCACAATCTACCTCACCGCCCAGACCACATTAGAACACAGCCAACAGTGACCTTGGAGACTCGTTTAGTTTAATTCCTACCTCAATAAAGCCCTCTCCAAGTTCCGGCAGCAGATCCTTCACAGATGAGATAAGCGAGTCTATCTCAATGATGGATGGACGCGGTGCACATGCTCCCTGAACATCCTGTAAGAAATACAAGTAGGACATAACTTTCATTACATAATACTGCACTGGCTTCTATACACTTGGTGAGTGCTCCAAGCACCATTACTATCATCAATGTCAAGGGACTGATTTACACTTTTGTGTCATTCTCAAAGTACTTGCAATACAAACCATACTAAATAATAATAATAATGGATATTTTAAGCATGCCATTTTCCACCCACTGATACATGCTCAAGGCGCTACATAAAAGCATTCATACAATGCATACAGAGGATAAAATAGTAAAATAAGTATACATTGAAACTGATGACAGAAAGATTGATTTTAGGGATAGGCTTTGGAAAAAAAGAAAGTCTTCAACTTAAGTTTTGAAAGTTTCCAATGTGGGAGACTGCTTTATGTGGAGAGGGAGAGAATTCCACAGAGTAGGACCAGCGTACTGGAAAGACCTCTTGCCAAAGGAAGAGAGGAGAACTTTGGGAATGGAGAGAAGACATTGGTCTTGAGATCTGACCTTTCCACATTATGAGTGAATGAGTATGATCTTACCACACATAAATGTCGTTTTCTGATTGGCTGAGCATTCTTCTATTATTTTAAATTTACCCTGCTTACAAGCCAGTAACATTTTCTATGTCATCCCCTTGAATGCCGAACTGTGTGAATTCATTTGTTTTTTTATCTCGAATAATTGAGTCACGTACGATTTACAGAAATTACCGATATTTTGTGAATGCAAATTGATGGAAGGGAGATAATTCTAAATTTGCTTTTCTTGTCGTCCTCTGTCGTCAGTATTAGCTAATTGCCTAACTCTGGTACTCTTTATTATGATCAGATACCCGTGCTTCAAACAGTTCAAGGGGCGGTGGGGTAGCCTAGTGGTTAAAGCGTTGGCCGGGTTCGATTCCCCACATGGGCACAATGTGTTAAGCCCATTTCTGGTGTCCCCCGCCGTGATATTGCTGGAATATTGCTAAAAGCGGCGTAAAACTAAACTCAGACAGTCAGTCAGTCAAACAGTTCAAAATTAACACTGAGGTGTTTGGTAAGTTAAAAGAGTTGTTCACTGGTCACGAGGGGGGCATAGGTTGATGTACCCTCTATGTTTGCTAATGTTCCCTGAGCCCGTAGTTTATATTGTTTTATGCTGTCTCAGCAATATTTCATGACTATCACACTGGGGGAAACAACTGGGCTCACACAGGGAATGGGAACAGAACCTTCAGCGGGAAGAGCAAACAACTTACCTGCCACTCTACCTCACCATCCATCTCGGTATTACAAGTCAAACTCATTGATAGGTACCAGTACCGTTAGAGAGTGAGTGAGTTTTACACCGATTTCAGCAATATTCCAGTAATATCATGGCAGGGGACACCAGAAATGGGCTTCACACATTGTGACCATGTGGGGAATCGAACCAAGGTCTTTGGCGTGACGAGCAAACACTTTAACCACTAGGCTACCGCACTGCTGTATATATTATCATTAAACAAACTGATCAAATTTGTAGAAATATTGAACCATGATACTTACATAATCCTCTGTCTGATAGACATCTCCACGATAGCCCTGGCCAGAGTAGTCATCCATTGACTCTCCATCAGCCTCACCCATAGCTCCGGCCCCTAGTGCACCAGCCCCGCCCCCCATTGCACCAGCCCCCCCCCATTGCACCAGCTCCGCCCCCTAAAGCACCTGCCCCGCCCATTGCTCCCTCCTCTAGTGGCCCTGGGGAGCCGTCAGGACTGGTCCTTCCGCCGGCAGACATGGCTCCCTTTGGTTTCTTCCTCTTGCCAAACGTAGCGAATGCGCTGTTGATAGCATCGTGGATGTATTGCACCTGGGTTTCATCACTGAACTTGTTAAAGAATCTTATTCTTTCAAAGTAGTTCATAATGAACAAAGCAACTTCCTAAAAGTAACATGTTACATTTGTGATTACAGTTCCTTATTAATTTATTCCATCTATATGCCGGCAGTCAGTAAACAATCAAATCTTGATCAGAGCAAAGGAACTGATCCAAACCTCAGTTAACAGTGAGTTTAGTTATACGCCACACTTAGCGATATTCCAGCTATATGGCAGCGGTCTGTAAATAATCGAGTCTGGACCAGACAATCCAGTGATTAACATCATGAGCATCAATCTATGCATCTGAGATACAATGACGTGTCACCCAAATCAGTGGGCCGATCCCATCAGTCGCCTTTTACAAGCATGGGTTGCTGAAGACCATTTCAAACCTGTCTCCTCTCTGGTTTAGCAATAAAAAGCTATTTAGATACATGTAAATATTCATCTTGGTCAAACTTTATGAGCTATCGTAACTCTCTGGTTCACGATTTCCTGACCACCAAAGCCTGTTAGTCGCCTTTGGGACAAGCATGGGTTGATGAAGACCCATTCTAACCCAGATCGTCACAGGGGAGACAAACATGGGCAGCTGAAGACCAATTCTAACCCGTATCTTCAAGGGTCTGAATGTCATTGTCCTAAGCTGAAGAGTAAGACATATTTTATTCCTTTTTCAGACCATTTGTTGTTCCACGGGCACTGGTGCAGACCAGTTTTAACGGGTTCTTCCCAGGTTGTTCAATGATGAGTAATGATAGTTCACCAGGAAGGATACATGTCACAAGATGTCTGACACATAATATCAGCATATTCCTGGAAGCTGTACCTGCTCTCGTAGTCAGCCAGGAACCTGCAACAAACACCATCCCATTATTAAATATATCCAAGGGACTGATGCATGTCAGTCGCTGTGGTTCTACAAAAATCTCACCACTGTGTTTTTTGTTTTGTTTGTTGTTTGAGTGAGTGAGTGAATTTAGTTTAACGCCGCACTCAGCAATATTCCAGCTATATGGCAAACGGTCTGTACATGATCAAGTCTGGACCAGACAATCCAGTGATCAACAGCATGAGCATCAATCTATGCAAGTGGGATACGATGACATGTGTCAATCAAGTCAGCGTGTCTGACCACCTGATCCTGTTAGTCGCTTTTTACGACTAGCACTCGCAGCTGTCCCATTAGTGAATCAGCGAGTTTAATTCTACAGCACACAGTGAGTGGTTTTACACCACTTTCGGCACTATTCCAGCAAGGTGAGGTCAAATTGGGTTTAACGTCGTTCTTGAGAATATTTCGCTCATATGACGACGTGCATGCGTGTGTATGTGTATGTGCGGCTGCTTGTACTAGCCCAGACTTAAGCTGGTTTCATAGTGCTAGACCACTGAGATACCATGCCGCAGTGAAGCATGAATACCCCACCCAGACACATTATACTGACTCCGAGCCGACCAGTCCTTGTTGTACCCATTAATGCCGAGCGCCAGGCAGGGACCAACAAGTACCACATTTTAACGTCTTTTGGTATGACGCTTTTACCACTACACCATGGAGGCGGTCTAAGAGTGAGTGAGTGAGTGTGGTTTTACGCAGCTTTTAGCAATATCACGGCAGGGGACACCAGGAATGTGCTTCACACATTGTACACATGTGGGGAGTTGAACTCGCGTGACGAGCAACAACTAGGCTGCTCAGCCGCCCATAGGGAAGCAGCCTCACACATTATAAGAAACAGCCTCACACATTACAAGAAACAGCCTCACATATTATACCATGTTGGGAATCAAACCCTGTCTTAGACGTGACAAGAACTGCTTTAACTACTACACTACACTACTGCCTGTTGGTGCTACTGAACATCAAACTTTAATTATGGTGAATATTGAGGTACGTATCGTATCGTGACGAAGTGTGAATTGTTTACCTGCGTTCTCCCAACACAGCAGACATGGTGTGAAGGAAGTCTTCTATGTTTTCTGCCACCTCTTCTCCCCTGAAAACCAACCACAGTTTTACATGGTGTCATAGACATGCCGATTCCAGTAATAGTGAGTGAGTGAGTTTAGTTTTACGCCGCTTTTAGCAATATTCCACCAAAATCACGGCGAGTGACACCAGAAATGGGCTTCACACATTGTACCCATGTGGGAAATCGAGCTTTATCCACTAGGCTACAGGTTCTTAATAGTGAGTGATGAGTTTAGTTTTACGCTTTTAGCATCCACTAGGCTACAGCACTTGCCCATGTGGGATTCTTCGGCGTGATGAGCTTAACAGTAATAGGCAACATTAAATAGGCAGTAACAGTTTCAATTATCCGATGTTAAAAGTAATAATGCTCTTACAGTTTCTGATGATTTGGAGGTTAACTGAACGTCAACGTTATTCCTTCTAAAAACACTGCCTACCTGTCCCCAAACACCACCTTCAACATACCAACAAATACTACTCCTCATCAAGCACCACCCATTCTCCCCAAAACACTGTCCAGATATTCCCTAACACCTTATAACTATCACTAAGCACTGCCTAGTTTTTCCCAAACAATGTCTAGACCCTCCAGATAGGGCCTAATTCTCCAAAAACCAGCAACACCCCCACCAAACATCACCTATTCATCCACAAGCACCACCAATCCCTTACCATCAGTGTGCGAAATAGCCACTGACCCGCTAGCCCGTGGCTTGTCAAAATCCAGTCGGGCCAGTAAATCTCCACAATCATTGGCCCCGACTGGCTAGTGAATTTTCATTGGGTCATTTTGTAAATATATCACTCTCTCCGACTTGTTAAATTATAATACTCTTTTACACGATGCAAGATTATGCCCTAATAAAAATGTTAATCATATTAGCAGCTTTTCTAGATTAATTTCTACATTGAAATTTCAGGCAAGTGAATTATTTTGTGGGCTAGCAACTTTCAGGCATAGCTAGCCCGACACGGTAGCGAAATTTGGAAAATATTTCGCACACTGCTTACCAAAACAATTTCTACTCTCCTATTAACAACCATCTACCCCTCCACAAATGCTAAGCCTGTCCAAGAACCTTAACCCTCCCCAAAAAGCTGCCTGTACCTCCCCAAGAAAGGCTACAGCTCCCCAAATGTTGCCTCCCCAAGAGGACACAACCCCCTTAAACTGTTGCCACACCCCATCCCCACAAAGAGAACACCCCCCTCTTCAGCGTGAGCCGAAGTGCATCTTACCCCTTCTCCAGCACTGGCTCGATACAGGTGTGCCCTAGGATGGTGTGGAATATCTTCTGTAACGACTTCCTGGACTGATGCAGTTTCTGCTTCAGCAACCTCTTGTGGCTGAAATATGACAAGCATCAACGAGTGAGTGAGTTAGTTTTATGCTGCTTTTAGCAATATTCCAGCAATATCATGGTTGGGACACCAGAAATGGGCTTCACACGTTGTACCCATGTGGAGAATCGAACCTGGGTCTTCGGCGTGACGAGCGAACACTTTAACCACAAGGCTTCCCCTACCAATGAGTGAACCCAACATCAAGAATGAGCTCAATGAGTCTATGGTTCATTTTTGACATTGCATCTCAGCTTAATGTTCCTTTGATCAGTATCTGGCTACTTAAGAGGATTTGAGAATTCATTGGTTTTACTCAGTAATAACCCAGCTATTTGACCACTACATGTAAATAATTGCGTGACTGAGTTTAGTTTTATCCTGCACTCAGCAATATTCCAGCTATATGGCGGCGGGCTGTAAATAATCGAGTCTGGACCAGACAATCCGGTGATCAACAGCATGGGCATCGTTATTCGCAATTGGGAACAGATGACATGTGTCAACCAAGTCAGCGAGCCTGACCACCCGACCCCGTTAGTCGCCTCTTACGACAAGCATTGGTTACTGAAGATCAATTCTAACCCGGATCTTCATGGGACGTAAATAATTGAGACTGCACCCAACAATCTAGTGATTGACATTATGAGTGACCATCCACAGCATCTGCATCATGCCGTCAATGAAGTCTGCACATCTGTCTGCCAATCTGCAAACACGCACAGTGTGTTTCTGTGCATTTATGGGCGGTGGGCTAGCCCTAATGGTTAAAGTGTTGGCTCGTCACGCCAAAGACCCGGGTTCGAATCCCCACATGGGTACAATGTGTGAAGCCCATTTCTGGTAGTGGTGTCCCCCGCCGTGATGTTGCTGGAATATTGCTAAAAGCGGCGTAAAACCAAACTCAGTCAGTCAGTTCTGTGCATTTATCTGTGTTTGTGTGTGTCTGTTTGTCTGTGTCCATGTTTTATCTTCTCCCATATTTTAGTGTGGCATGGCTGGTGATCAAAACACTGGAAGTCAATGTTATTTGTAACCATGGTAACATTCCTCACCTCATCGTCTCAAATTCTCGCACTTTCAGAGCAGCTTGTATCTCGGGAACAATCCCTTCATAAAAAGATGCTAATCTGAAAAACAAAGAAGAAACATGACTGAATGAATGAAAACGTTAGAAGGATTTATGTCAATTTTAGCAATAATCTAACAATATCCCGGAAGAGGACAAGAGAAATGGGCTAACAATAGTACCCGAAGAGAATAAAACCCAGGCCTACAAATGGGCAAACACTTCAACCACAGGCTACTGCATCACTATAACTTTCCCTGATTTGAGATGTTCAGCTAAAACCCAGGCCTACAGTATGACAAGCAAACACTTCAACCACTAGGCTGACTGCATCACTGAATTTTCCCTGATTTAATCTAATATGTTCAGCTAAAAAATGGGCTTCACATTGCTTTGTGGGATTGAACTTGTATTTCACGTGAAAAAGCTTTAACCATGAGACCAATAAAAAGGAAGAAACTTTAAAGCTTTGGTATATATTATTGTCTTGAATGATATATCAAAACACACTAAAATATATCTGAATTTAAGTAAATAAAACTGAAAAGGTATTTTTAGATTAAAAACATTGTTTTAACAAGCTTACATTCAGACGTACTTATGCTTATGCCTACCTGTTAAGCTTCCTACCGTAAGTCGAGTGGAAACGAGGTGTAATCACAACACAACCCCACCTGTGCAATTACCTCCCCTTCCCTGTCACCAATCTTTCCGGAGCCCAAGGCCAAAAGCCAGAGAAGAGCAACAAACAGGCCAAAGTCCAGAGGGGTGGATGGGTGGGACTAAACGGTACATCTGAATGTAAGCTTGTTAAAACAATGTTTTTCTTCAACGATATGTTCCATTGTCAAGTATTTCCAAGACTAAAACAGTTGTTCCAAAATCGTTTATGTTCGATTATGATAAAATGTGATCGATTGCTTGGTCGTTTGGTCACTGCAATCAATCTTCGATTATTTCAATTAATCGGAACACCACTAGTTCATAGGAACCGCTAGTAAGATCACACAGAACGATGTTAAGATCCCAAGCATGAGGACGGAATTTACAAACTTGATCCTCCAAAGAACAAGTCCAAAGGAGTTTTTGAAGGGCAGGAACTTTCGTGGGTTTGTCACCCGAGACAACTGAACTGATGGCAGCCAAATAAGTCGAGATGGTCGAACCCTTGAGACGCCATGAGGACCGAAGGTGAACTAAGAAATCAGCCACCTGTGGACGCGTAGCAGAAGATAGAACAAGCCCCTGTTTCCAAAGAGAAGGGAAACCCACTTATCATCATACAGAAATCGTGAACACGATGAGCTGATAAAAAAAGCGCGGCAGCCCAACCAAGTAACCCTTCTTGATCAAGGAAGCTGTGAGCAATTCCTCTTGAAGTTGGAAGGCGTTGCTGTTTGGATGCAACAGAAGATCCTCCCAGAATGAAACAGCGAGTGGAGGCCGATTAACAACCCGTAACAACTCCGGGAACCACGTCCTTGCCGGCCAATAAGGCGTGACCAAAAGCAGACAAAGTCGATTGGTCTGTCGAATCTTCTCCAAGATCAAATGTAACAGAATCGTGGGAGGGAACGTGTAAGCGTCGAGACCTTCCCACGATATCGCCAGGGCATCGTGGTCCCAAGTCAGCGGATCCGAGACAGGAGACACGAAGCGAGGGAGACGATTGTTGTGCCGTGTCGCAAACAGATCCACCTGTGGAGTCCAGAAAAACTCCGTCAGATGGGATTGAGCATCCACTCTGTGGGAGAGGGACGAGATGGATGCAAGAGAGCGTCGCAATCACGTTTCTGGCCCCGGGAATGTGACGCACCCGGGCCTCCATGTGTCAGGCATCAGCAAGGGCGAAGAACTCAAACGTGAGGTCGAGGAGAGCAGATGACTGGGTCGATCGCAGTCGGTTGATGTAGTAGACGACCGTCACATTGTCCGACTGTATCACCAACCACCTGCCGAAGAGGCGACGTTCCCAATTTCAAATGGCCCGAATGACTGCGTCGAATTCGAGACAACTGATGTGACAAACCTGTTCATCTGGTAACCACTGCCCGGGGACCTGATAGTCTTCGAAATGAGCCCCCCAACCTTCGACGTAGAGATGAGACTGAAACTGAGGCACACTCATAGAGACGCTTTCGCAAACGTTCAGCGGCAGGTGCCACCACTCCAGATGACGACGGAGATGAACTGGCAAGTAAAGCAGACCATCGTGAAACAGCAGATGGGGGTAAAGAAATCGCTGCAGGGGACGAAGGTGGAGTCGACCGCAAGAAGTGAGACGTCAACAGTCCCAAAACCTCCTGCCAACGATGCACCATCGCCGGCGCAGGCAGAAGGGTGGGAAGGCAGGCGACGATCTTGTCCCATCAATCTGGAGGAATCACAACCAGATTGAGCGCCGTCTTGAAACGAATGCCCACGCATGTCAAATCCTGGGTGGGGATAACTCGGACTTCTGGAGGTTGTAATCCACCCTAGCGAAAATCGAGGGTGGTAATCATCTCCAGACGTAAGTCCGACAGGATTTGATGCCCTTGCAGACCATTGTCTAGGTAGAAGGCAACCCTGATAGCTTGGCGATGAAGAAAATCCACGACCGGTTTCATAATGCGAGAGAAAATGAACGGGCCATGGAAATTCCAAATGGAAGGGCTGCCCATTGGTAATGAATGCCTTGATAAACAGAACGGAGATATTTCTGGAACCCCTGGTGAATCGGAACATGTAGATAGGCGTCCTGCAGGTCTATCAATATGACAAAATCGTTTGGCAGAACCATCCAACAAAGAGAACTGAGAGAGATCATGGTGAACTTGTCCGGTGGATGGAGATACGTGGCATTGAAATGCTTCAGATTCAAAATGAGGTGCATTTTGGACAAGTTCTTCTTCGGAACAAGGAAGATAGGGGCGACATCACCGAGGATCCGAGGCGTAACGGCCGCCTTCTCTACCAAAGTGATGATGGCCTCCGTCAGCCGGGCCATTGGTGGAATCTTGTTTGGTTGGGGGGCATAACCCCTTGTCAAAAGTCGTTGAACAAACGGGTCGTCTAAAACGGCCGATCTCTGAGAACAGAACCGAAGCCTCCCGCCAACCGGTGGCGTTTCTAATGGTTGCGCCACTGGAAGAGAAATCGGATCACTCCCGTGTGCCCTTACCTCCACGTTACGGCGTGGAAAATGACACCCATCTTCTATCTACAACAGATCGTCGGTCGCGACTGGTCAAACGGTTTGCTCGAAAAACCTTCTGAACATAACGTTGTCGGTATCGTTGTTCAGGAACATTGTGGACCGGCTGGCGACATACAGGTCGCTGGGTAGACGATATAATCAATTGTTTCTCGCTCTCCAGCTCGTACTTGTCCAAAACTGAAGAAATGGCTCCATTGAATAATTGAGAGGAAGTCCATTTTTCCTGTAAAAGCGGCATAGTGTGTCGGTCCGGGAGCTTAGACATTGTAAGAAAACCTTGTCGGTGAAGTTGAGTGACCTGCCCTGAAATATAACGAGTATGTGCTAGCGCGTCCGAAGTCCTCTTATGTACGCAAGACAGTGTAGCCATCACCATCAATCCATGGAATGCTCAAAACTGTCCCAACAATCCGATCGACCAGAAGGCTTCAACGAAGTATCCCCCTGACGTGATGAATGACTGCTCGCACGAGAACGATGCGCACGAGAGGGTGTGTCGACACGTGCCCTAGATTCCTTCTTAGCTGGAGTAGGTAACGACGAAACCACATTGCATGGAATCGCATCAACAGTAGATCGTAATTCCACCATATCAGTATTTTCAGTCGACACAGACACGGTCCGTTCCCTCTGCCTAACATCCTAACGATCAGCACATTCAATTGAGTCGCTATCGCTTGAGTCGGTAGTCGACAACCAACTTTTTTACCCCGATTCTGGTTGGTTGACAGACGATGTACCCGGATCGACACAAGATGGCAAAGTGACAGTGGGAGACGGCTCAGTCGAACTTTTATCTCTGGATGATAAATCATCGATGATGACAGGCTCCTCCGTCCGATCCCAAGATGAAGCACGCTTCTTCTTATAACACCGATCAGCCTCCTGCTTAACAACAGCTTTCAAATATGCAGTGAAATCCTCATCGGACAGTTTACCACACAAAATGCACTTCTAAGTCAACGGAACATGGGACATAGCCGTCCTTCGCAAGGCAAGACTGACAAAGTTTCTGTTGACATTGGGAACACCAAGAAGCCATGCTTCAGTCCAACCACATGTGTTCCAAAATATTGTGCAAAACAATGTGTTCAAATTGTTCAAATTCACGGGGGAAAAGTCACCAGAGCAACCAAGACGTTTACACCAAGGAAAAAAAGGTAAGTAAAACTTTACTACACAACTCAACAACACTTCCAACAAAGGAAAAATATAGAGCTCTATTCGACACGTCCTACAGGTAATGAGCGCAGGAAAGATTGGTGACAGGGAAGGGAGGTAATTGCACAGGTGGGGTTGTGTAAACACCTCGTTTCCAATCGACATACTGTAGGTAGCTTAACAGGTAGGTATAAGCATAAGTACGGCTGAATGTAACCTAACACAACAGATTTTTTTCAAATTTGCCTGCCAGAGGCACTTAGCTCAGAATCCTGGATGAATCCATGCACATACCTGCTAGAGATGAGTTAAATCTTCCCAAACATGTTCAATTTCTAAAAGTTTGACTCCATCCAAGATTTGATATTACTCATTTCAAGACTGGTCACAGTATTTTTGTTACAACAATATTGACATTGTTAAGAGATTCAGTTTCATGACAAAAATATCATTTTGATTGTCACCTATACTATCCTAACAAAATCACAAAATATATATATATAGACTGAAACAATCAAATATTTGCTGTAAACAAATACCCTACAAATGTTGGAACTACAGAGACAAACCATTGAACAGAGGCCCAGATAAGCTGGGTATCCGGCTAAAATACGCATAAAAATTTTCCAATTACGCATTGAAAAATAATTGTTGCATACCAATTACGCATTTAAATGTTAGTTACGCAAAAAGTTTAAAACAAATGCGTACAGAATATATTTATAAAAATCGCTTGCGTAATGAAAAAGACATCGATTGCTATCAAGTTGTACTGTTAGTATAGGACAAGTGTTGTACTGTCAGTATAGGATGAGTGATTTTTTATGAAATCATTTCCATTATATTTAAGTTGGTTTTGATTAGGTATGACATAAGGCAGAACATACCTGCTTAGTAAACTTACTCAATGACATAATACTCAGGTGAGTAAAGTGACTGAAATACGCACATATTTGAAAGCAGTGGGTAACGGAAAATGAAATACCCACTCAACATTCATAATACCCACTCCAAAAAAAAATACAGTGGGTACAGTACCCACATGAGCTAAATCTTATCTGGAGCTCTGCATTGAACACACTAATTCATGTATAATCTTGTGGTTTATAAATAAAGATAACATTCCCAAATCCACTTTTCTGACACACCTCTGTTCAAACTTGAACTCATGGAAGATGTGAGCAGCTGGAGGATACACGTCAAGGAAGTTGGATATCGTGATGGCCGTGTCCGCCAGGTAGAATATCACATCTTGGAACTCCTTAATCGTCATGGTGAAGAGGCGTGGATCCTTACTGCGGGCCTTTGCCAATTTTTCGGGTGCAAAGGAGGATGTGACACCGCACATGTCCTGAGTGTTCTCCAGCACCTGAAGGTCAAGGTCAAGAGGTCAGAAGGTCAAGGTCATACTTTCCGGG
The DNA here is from genome assembly GCF_003918875.1 of Haliotis rubra. Taxonomy (NCBI): domain Eukaryota; kingdom Metazoa; phylum Mollusca; class Gastropoda; order Lepetellida; family Haliotidae; genus Haliotis; species Haliotis rubra. The sequence goes on along the minus strand of NW_025765279.1, from coordinate 146,482 downwards.
CAAAGTTCAGCACATTGACCTGGTTATGAACATTCAAAATTTGACCTCAGCATGCACCAAATTGTCATGACCTGCATTGAGCATCCCAAGTTCAAGGTTAGGTGCTTCTTTAGAAACAATGAAACCATTTGAGAAGGTAAAATAGTTGATATTAATCATCACATTGGCATTATTTCAGCCATATCATGATGATGGTTCAATTGAAATTTTAAAAAATTATAATGCAACTGAGCACTACTGAAAATATTTTCACCTGTTGCAAAATTTGACGAATATAAATGCTGGGAGATCAATGAAAGAGTCACAAGTAACATATTTTAACATGTGTAGAGCTTGTTTTTATACAGGACAAAAATACTGTGCATCATATCATTGAATGAAAACTCATGATGCACCTATATATCGGTTCACTATGTTCACCACTACCAAAATCCTCGATAATCTCCAGGGTATACGTTTCCATCACTCTCCACTATACCCAGGGATGAGAATGAAGTTTTGAGAAAAACTCTGAAACCTAGCCGGGGGGTTGGCATCTATCGCATTTAGACGATTCACAAAATGACCCTTGGCCTAATGAAATTCCCGGGAATTCCGCAGATCCGCCGAAAATTCTCATCCCTGTATACCCTGGATGCATCCACGGCTTGGCCCGATGATTTTATTACCTCCATTGGCTGGCTTTTTATCCAATCAGGTATCTATGCTGGGAAGTTGAGCGAACCTATCACAACACACTTTCGCTTCTTAAATTATCTAACCGTATAAACTTGGCAACACAATTGATGCAGAGGTACTCTGAAAGAGGTAGAAGGAGTTCTTTCTGTATTTTTTGAAAGTTTCAGATCTGTCAATTTGTCTGTATTGTTTCCTCAAAAATCTGAGTGGCACTGCGAACAAACCTGTGACCGCTATCTTTGTTGACACTGGCAAGCTTGGATGTAACGGCAGCTTAGCTGATTGGCTACTGTGAGAATGCGGAGCCAGCCAAGGGAGGTAATCAAATCATCGGGACAAGCCGTGGATGCATCCAGGGTATAGTGGAGAGTGATCGTAACGTATACCCTGGAGATTATCAAGGATGCACTACCAAATGTATTTTAGTTTCTTATAGTTTTACAAAATCTCTTCTCCTATACACTAGAACATACCTGTATGATAGTGGGGATGGTTGCCCTCAAGTCATCAGCATACTTCGGCTGCTGTGTGAAGATATTTGTGATCATTTTTGTCAGAAGAGCTCCATTCCCATTGCCGTACAGAACACACAAGTCAAGCAGCTTTGGCACATCGAAGATGAAGTTCTCGTACAGGATATCACCAAACACATTTGGAGTGATATGGTCATCCTACAAACAAGAGTGAGTGAGTTTAGATTACGCCGCTTTTAGGCGAGGGACACCAGAAATGGACTTCAAACATTGTACCTATGTGGGGAATCGAACTTGGGTCTTCGGAGTGATGAGCAAATGCTTTAACCACTAGGCCACCCCACCGCCCCCCAAAAACAAAAGGAGTATAAGTGAATCAGTATGGTTTTATGTCGCTTTTAGCAATATTCCAGCAATATCACAGCAGGGGAGGGGGAAAGGGCTTCACACATTGTACCCATGTGGGGAATCGAACCTGGGTCTTCAGTGTGATGGGCAAACGCTTTAACCACTAGGCCACCCCACCGCCCCCCAAAAACAAAAGGAGTATAAGTGAATCAGTATGGTTTTATGTCGCTTTTAGCAATATTCCAGCAATATCACAGCAGGGGACGGGGAATGGGCTTCACACATTGTACCCATGTGGGGAATCGAACCTGGGTCTTCAGTGTGATGGGCAAACGCTTTAACCACTAGGCTACCCCACCGCCCCCAACAAACAAGAGAAGGAGTATGAGTGAGTGAGGTTAGTTCTACGTCGCTTTTAGCTATATTCCAGCAATATCACAGCAGGAATGGGCTTCACACATTGTACCAATGTGCCCATGTAGGGAACCGAACCCGGGTTTTCGGCGTGACAAGTAAACGTTTTAACCACTAGGCTACCCCACCGCAACACTGAACACCAACAATCAAACAAACATTACTTGTGATACAATTCCTCTTCTGATAGGCCAAATAGATTTGTGAGTTGTCTTCATGATTTGTCATCACTCATTTACCAAGTTCATCCCCTGATCAAGTTAATACACAGAGTGTTTAACATATTGTGAGAAAGATGAAATAGGGTTTAAGTGAACGAGTTGGGTTTTACGTCATTTATGACTTTCAGCAATACCCCAGTGAGTGAGTGAGTGAGTTAGTTTTACGCCGCAATCAGCAATATTCCAGCTATATGGCGGCGGTCTGTAAATAATCGAGTCTGGACCAGACAATCCAGTGATCAACAGCATGAGCATCGATCTGTGCAATTGGGAACCGATGACATGTGTCAACCAAGACAGCGAGCCTGACCACCCGAACCCGTTAGTCGCCTTTTACGACAAGCATAGTCGCCTTTTGTGGCAAGCATGGGTTGCTGAAGAACTATTCTACCCCGGATCTTCACGGGTCGCAATACCCCAGGAATATCATGGATACCAGAAATGGGCCTCATATGTTGAAACCTTTTGGGAATCGAACCCCAGCCTCCAGTGTGACAAGCAAACACTTTAAGTTTAACCATTAGACTACCCCACCATCCGCCGTGATGTTGCTGGAATATTGCTAAAAGCGGCGTAAAATCTAACACAGTCAGTGAAATGGGGTTTAACAGTTCTGGTGTCCCCCGCCATGATGTTGCTGGAATATTGCTAAAAGCGGAGTAAAACCTAACTCAGTCAGTCAGTCAGTGAAATGGGGTTTAACATCAGGTTCAAGCTTATCTGACTTCTATAGTAATATAACAGTATGAGTATGAGCGGCGCGGTGGGCGAGCTGGCTAAGGCGCCAGGCTACTGATCCGGCGAGGTTGAGGTGTCGGGATCCAGCCAACCTGTGCCCGCATGTAAAAACCTTGGAGTCAACTTTGTGTGCAGACTCTTTCAGTGTTGTCACAACCCCTAGTGTACAGTACACAACCCCGTGCACTTAAAAGAACCCACGAATCCGTTGGTATATGACCAGATGGTTGACACATGAATACGTGCAAACACCCAGTTGCGGGTACAGCAACGTGCAGTGAAGTTGGACAAAGTACTGTGACTATGTGTCCCAGTCCACCCAGCTGTGAATGGGTACCTCGTTAGGATGAGAAAGCCACAATAACTCGGTGCGCCTTGTACATGTAGTGCTTATGAAATGTAAATTTAATGACAAAGACAAAACCAGCCTTGTGAAAAATATTGTTAATGAAAACAAGTGTTCCAAGATTGGTCGTGTTCGATTATGACAAAACATGTTCGATTGCTTGGTCGTTTAGTTACTGCGACCAATCTTCGATTATTTCAATTAGTGGTTGCTTTATTGTTAAACGCCACACTATGGCGACATTCTGTAAATAATCAAGTCTGGACCAGACAATCCAGTGATCAACATCATGAGCATCGATCTATGCAACTGGGAACCGATGACATGTGTCAACCAATTCAGCGAGCCAGACCACCCGATCCCATTAGTCGCCTCTTACAACAAGCATGGGTTATTGATCTTCACGGGTAGGTGTATAGAAGTGGTTTGTCATTCATTACATTGCTGCTATAATACGCTCTGACCAGACAATCCAGTGATCAACAGCTTGAGCATTGATCTATGCAATTGGGATACAATGACATGTGTCAACCAAGTCAGCAAGCTTGACGTAGTAGGATGTGGCCAGGGATCGAACCACACGTTCTGCTCCACAGGCAGACACCTAATCCACTTGACCATGAAGACGGTCATGACAGAAGAGAGAATAACAAGCTTAAAGGGGGATTTATGTCCACATTCAGCAGATCCCAGCACAGCTAAGGGACACAACTCTCCGTAAGGAATTGGTGTTCCTTATACCACTGGTCCACATAATGTTATTGATGAAGACAGATATATAGAACAGACAGATTTCCACCTTTGATTCCTTGTGAGTGGCCATTCTAACACAGGTCATGAAGACTAGACGATGTACTTCTAGGTGGCGCTCCCTCCCATCGTTTGGAAGATCGTAGATTACATCATACGACCTGGAAATAGGATGCAATTTACACATTTTCATAACAGTCCTTTACCATGTTTACAACAGACATGAAATGTCGAATGACAAAGTCAGATATTGTCAAATTTTGTTATGAAACCCATCAAAACTATGACTGACAAAAAGCCCATTTTCATTCTAAGTTACACTAGCCAGATTTTAAAGTATTTGCATATGACTACAGTGCACTCTGTCAAACTCGGACTCTGTCTTTCTCGGATTGCTGTATAAACAGGACTGAACTCACGGTCCCGACGTAATCCTTCTTTGTTGTCATAATAAAAAAGTTCTGTATCTCGGACTCTCATTATTTCGGATTTCGGACCAAAGTGTCGGCCCGATAAGGTAGTTACATGTAAAAACATTGCTATATAATTCGGACTGAGCAGGAAGTCCGCTTGGACACAGTGTGATATCAATCAGTTGTAAGAAGCGATTTTATTGGATAAAGATTGGTTTCTAATGACGCTTTTTCGCCACAGTCTGCTATCAGGGTCGTGATTGGTCAAAATCAGACACATGACCTAAGGCAGCCAATCATATTACGGCAATGGATACCGCCCTCAGAACGAAAACTTTTAGATTTAGACAAAAGTTCTGGGTAAAATAATGCTATTCTGAACATATTAAGTAAGGAATTGCTACCTATCACGTAAATGATGGAACGTATTCGACTTATCGTGCTAGGCTATGACCTGTGACAAAAATGCTTCATGTATATATTTTCGCATTGAACATCGTGTCCAAGCCTGAAGATTGAGGCAGCGAGAGCCGAGATGTCACTTGTCAGTGACTTGACTTACATTACATGATCGCACAAACAGATGGAAATAGTAATTTTATATGTACGTTTGACAACTTTTATGAATGTTGTTTGATTTCATTCATTAGTTTATTCAATTTATTTCATGAATTTTGCTCTTTGACAATGTTATTGTGGACCCGCTGCCGAAGCAGGTGTCCGAGAATCGTTGTTTTCAATAACATTGCGAAAAATAGTTTATAATTTTAATTCTGCTGATAATAGGGAGATAACTCCATTAAAATCTGTGTACTTTGGACTACTGTATAATTCGGACTTTTTAGTCGGTCCCAAGCTGGTCCGAATTAGACAGAGTGCACTGTATAAAAATGTGTGAAACAGCAGAAATATTTTGCATTTCCACACATTCAAGAGGAAATATAACAATGAGCGAATATGTGAAGAAGAATGTTTACCACATTCTTAAACTGTCTTTAAAGTATATTTTCTTAAAAATCAGCTTTAAAAAAAATTCACATTCAGATTTCAGCAGAATGTCTCCTGCAATATGTGTTCTGCTAACCTTTAAAACCACATTTGTTCACGTATTTTGAATCAACCTGAACATTAAAACACTGTTAAGAGTAAATATGCACAAGTTCAACAGAAAAGACCAATATCAACAAAACAATAATGCAAATCTGTTTAACTTTAGCTCTAACTTTCTTTCGACACTTAAACACACATGAATGGTTACCTTGGAGAGAAACGGAGATATGTGTCCAACAATGTCAGCAAACTCTCATTAAACACAGCCTGAAAAAACATAAATATTGTTACTGACATGTCTCAGACTTGGAGCCAAATACAAGTCTCTAAGCAGTGTTAGATTAATCCCAACAATTGTTCATTGTTTCACAATTACCTGACACCAGAACTTGTCGTGTGGAAGCTGAAGCAGCCAGTGAAGATCCTCAGCTATGAACTTTAATCTCTCCAGCCATTGTTCATACTGACCCCTGTCTGTTATGTCGGTTGGGGGCAGAGTGTAAGCAACAAACACCATCTTCTCAAGCCATTTGGGATGCTAAACAAAACAGAAAATATAAGTCTGAAAACATCTTTCCCAAAATTTGACCCTTTGTTGTTTTTACCTCCTCATATTTCACTTTACTTGGAAGCAAGATCAAGTCAAGGCAAGGATCTTGATACTTGACATTGTCTCAATTTATCACAAATTTTGCTCAACACTTTTATTCAAGTTGTTATTTTTGCAGTTTGTCTTTATTCAAGTTGTAATTTTTGCAGTTTGTCTAATAGAGTATGGCAAAGCAAGAAGACTTATATATTACTTTTTGCTTATATTCGGCCTACCTTTAGAATACAGCACCACAAACTTTAAAAATACGTCATAATACCCTTTTACGTAATTATAAGTGATTTTGTTCGAAAGCAGGTTCTCGAAACAATGCCCTATGACGTCTGCATAGCAACACGGTTGTCTAGCTCAGCGAGTGCAAATAAGCTCCGTTCACTGATGTTTCATCTCTACTAGCCTTGTCACTGCATAAGCCCAACGATGTTGAGAGCTTCCAGTAGTTGTATACCGGCGGATGCGCAATTTTTTGCAAGCACCAGTTTGAAATATTTTTCTTTTTTCACTAATACGCTCATATTTATTTGTATTATGGGGTGCTGAGGTGCATGTTTTGTGTATTATTGTATTTTGTATTTTTAAATTTAGTAAGAATGCGTTACACCAGTCACATTCTGCCATATTCTACTATTCACAATTTTGGTCAATTTAATTATTTAAATTATGGATAAATATACTTTATATTTCCGTTTCAACGTAACTATTAGGTCTAAATCATTTACAAATGCGAACTGACATACATATTTTCTTCATTCAGTAATCTGCACCATTACATAGAAATGTTTTTTATTAGTATTTTATTTTTCGAAGCGGTGAGAATGTGTTACACTGGACACATCAGCAATGTCCGTGTCGGTTCGGTCAATCTATTCTATTTATTAGGATTATTTCAAGGAGTTAGGGTTAGGGTTTAGGGTTTAGGGTTTGGGGTTTGGGGTTAGGGACCTAATCCAGTATAGTAGGTACATGTCCGGTACCATTTGCCGTTTTTCCTTTTGCATTTTATTTGCATACCTTATTCACACAAAAACGGGAAACCAAAAACGTCGAAAGTACACTATGAAACGGGTTGATGTAGAAATTTTGGGATAGTGGAAATTGGCCTGGAATTTGTACTCAAGCCTCTTTCACACGCAACATTTGTTCAGTAATGATTCGAAGGCTAACTCACCCTCGTGCCGTCACTAGACATGCTCAGCCCATGTCTCGCTCGTTCCTTAGCGCGATCCACATTATCCTTACAGTGTTCCCTACATCACTTTTCTGTCACAAAATCACCCTGTTTTTCATTCATGCATGCATGCATTGTGAAATCGACGTCAACAACCCTTTTCAGTTTGAGCCATATCAGCTCATTCCCAAACCACACGGTATCTTGTAGATTACGGAATTGGACCCATTTCATAGCGTAACAAATGGCATCGGGTCCATCCGGCAATTGTCCGTAGATTAAAATCACGAGACACCAAGTCTACCCGTAACCTTCGTAATTGTCCGTGACCTATTCGACTCTTTCCATTCATTTCTGTGAATTCACAGGAATGACTCGATAAATTTGCACATTGTGTAACAGTGTGGATGTATGTCAGTCGGTTAGCTGTCAAGCTAACAATCCGAAGGTCGTGTCCGATGGGCTCTCACAAACTGGTTGCTTGTCTTAAAGACACGTGATCGACGGCAGAGATCGTCCTCACGAGAAGTTGTGGTGCTGTATTCTACAGGTGCTCCCTATATTCTTATTGCACAGGGCAGTGGGGTAGCCTAGACTCTTAGCATTCGCTCGTCCGTCAAAGACCCTGGTTCGATTCCCCACATGGGCACAATATGTGAAGCCCATTTCTGGTGGGCTAGAATGCACTTTACCGGGCACAGCCCTCGCTGCTCCCTTTACGATCCTTAGGGTTAGGGTTTAGGGTTAGGGTATGCCACCCTTTACGATCCTTAGGGTTAGGGTTTAGGGTAAGGGTATGCCACCCTTTACGATCCTTAGGGTTAGGGTTTAGGGTTAGGCATCCTTTACGATCCTTAGGGTTAGGGAACCCCAGCAACGATAATTAATCTGAAAAAGTGCAGTACTCCCTTCTGGTGTCCACATTCGTGATATTGCTGGAATATTGCTAAAAGCGTCGTAAACTGAACTCACTCACTCACGCTTATTGCACAACGAAACATTCCGACATTTTGAGCATTCCATACAGTCGGGAAAACTTCAATTTCTAGACAAAATAGATTCATCTGTTTATGACAGTTAATTATTCAGTACCATCAGAAGATAATTATACCATACCAATGCTGGTAGATGATCCCTCTTGCCGCTACTATCATCAAAAGGAACTTGTTTCTTGTCAAGTGGAGTGGACATGTTGTCACTTTCGGTCTGCAAAAATGACCTCCACCTTGCTCAGGGACCATTTATTCACCATAATAAATAACCAGTATTTTGCTTTTATTTTTACGCATATCAAACTCAACGACTGGCATATATTTTAAAGAAACTAGTATAAAGGGATATGCACACTAAATCAGATGGTATATTGGGGTATCTGTAGCGTAAACAGTAACCCCCCACCTCGAGATGACTTACGGATGATCCCTCATTTACTGCTGTCCTGTTGTCATGGCGGTGAGTAAAGAAGAGTATTTGAAACGTTATATGTCGTCCGATGGAAGAACGGAAAAGAAAATACGGAAGAAGAAGAACAAGGCATCAGGCAAACATGGGTATATCAATGCTTATTTCTATTAGTCATCGTCGTGATTCAATGAAGCGGTTCCATCAAAGTAATGAACATTTCGCACAGCCACAAGTGCCCCAGTTTTCGTGCATTGTCAATGCACCATTTGTTATATGCAGATCGACGGGTATTATAGATCACAGGGGATATTTTACTTGACCGCGCGGGTGCAGCTTTATGTTAGTCTGCAGACTGTTGCGCTCGCTTCACAGATCTCTTCATTCTTTATGTTCAGTTGTGATCACCCAACGATAAGGACAACAATTGGCGAAAAATGTCTTATCCATGATGATTCACAAGATGCTTCTGTGATTTATCTGTGTTGTTTCAGTAGAGCAGTGGATTGTTTGGGCATAATTCTTTTTTTATGTGTTTCACGTAGCCACCAAATTCTGAACATGGGTCAGTCGGTCGGGAAAAAAAGCGAAAACGACTTAATAAACACAAAATTATCTGAATAATATTCTTAATTCTCATTTATTGTAATTCTTATTACAATTTCTCGCATTCTTTTGACTTAAGGCAGCGACTGATTAAAAGGAAAACATTTTATATGACAATGTGGTATGTTTTAGGGTCGAGTCAGTGGTATTGGAATGAAAAAAAAAGTCTTTTGGAGGGTCAGCAATAAAATTAGAAGGGTCAGTCAAACGATGAGAACACAGAAAATAAAAATGCTGCCCTTTCAAGTTTTATGTACTGTAAAAGAACAAGCAATAGAGGACAACTACAAGTTTTGTGATAATATCGCTGAAGATGCACAGCAGAACACAACAGATCCTAACAAGTGTAACAAAACACATTTTTTCACTTATGACTTTTGAAATTAACATTATCATATCTATTGTCATGTGCATGAGGGGCGGTGAGGTAGCCTAGTGGTTAAAGCGTTCACTTGTCATACCGAAGACCCAGGTTCGATTCCCCACATGGGTACAATGTGTGAAGCCCATTTCTGGTGTCCCCGGCCGTGATATTGCTGGAATATTGCTAAAAATGGCGTAAAACCATACTCAGTCAGTCATGTCATGATGCACGTTAGATGTGGTTTCAATTGTGGTTTGAGTTGTAGTGTGCCCTACTTGTCAGTTGGCTAATGTTTCATTCCAGTCCACAATTTGGAATGGAAATATTTGTGTAAGGTACTTAGTTGTAGTTTCATGAGCTACAAGATTGAACTTGTTTCAAGGGTGGGAAATCATGTACATACAGTCGAGCACCGTTGTCTCGATATTCATGGGACCAAGAAAAAATATCGAGTTATCCGAACTTCGAGACATCCGACCAGGGCATATCATCACATATCACTATTAAAGAAAACAAAACAATAAGTAGATTTCATGTATACTTCTTTGTCTACACATTTTTACCACACACGATACAGCACATGCTACAGTGTCCATCTTGAATCATACAACATTTAGAAACAACTCAACAATCACATGGTAGTCACGTGATTACACACAACCCTCATTGGATTCTCAGTATGTTTTGATTTGAAACTATAATCCGTTATCAGTCGTGTTTAGTCGTAACGGTGAGTACTGTCCAATTAATTCCTTCGTAATTAATCCTAATTAAATAACAAATAGGTGACACCTTCAACTCAATTAGCCCTAACTAGTGCACACTTCCGCATCCCTTTGATTCATGCTATACTGTGTGTAAACAACCTCAGTTAAGAGGGATACTTGCCCATAAAAGGTACGTGAATATCGAGTTTCTTTGCATGTATCGAGTTAAAAGGGTAATTTTGCTTGTTGGGACCATGAAATTATATCGAGATATCCGAAATCTCGAGACATCCGTATCGAGTTAAAAGAGCTTGAATAATGATAAATAATGAAGGATTTTGCCGGGACCGAGATGTTATATCGAGACAACCAAGATATCGAGTTATCAGAGGTCGACACAAAGGTCCTCGACTGTATATATCAATTATTATATCTGAGCGAATTGATCTTCCTGTATTATTGATCTTCCTCCATATTTCCCCTTTCAGGATGCAAATTATTGATGACGACATCACTGTTAACCACTTGTTGCCTAGCAACCTGCATAACACCCTGGAAGAGGATGTTGGTGACAACGAGCCCACAATTGCTGATGTCATTGACGAAAGGCCAGAGCACATCAAACGCATGGAGGAGTTCCAAGACAGTCAGCGATGGAAGGGAGTCAATCGTCAGAAAACAGGTCAGGGAGACACTATTAGCACTACCTGAGAACTTCTTCTTCTTCTTCTTAACCCGTGAAGGTCCGGGTTAGAATATTGATCTTCAGTAACCCATGCTTGTCGTAAGAGGCGACTAACGGGATCAGGTGGTCAGACTCGCTGACTTGGTTGACACATGTCCTCAGTTCCCAATAGCACAGATCGATGCTGTTGCTAATACAAACCAATAATAGCGATTTGAATCTATGATCGTTTGTTAAACAACTTTTACCCTAGGTTGAATAAAAATATGAGATTTAAATGTTCATTTGGCAAGGTAAACTTATGAGGATTCGCAATCTTAATTTCACTTAATTTGATTTACTTTTTTGTTTAAAGTGATATTCATCGGTACGTTTTCACTGCAAACAGACTATGATATATGTGCAATTAGTTATACAATTCTTATGATGATTCATTGTTTTGTTATCAGATGGAGATTCACCAGAGTATGGGGTGATCAAGAGAAGAAGTAGACATGATTCAAACTCTGACCAATCATCACCTAGAAGACAGAGGCATGATTCTGATTCTGACCAATCACTGCCAAGGAGAGGTAGACATGATTCTGACCAATCACTGCCAAGGAGAGGTAGACATGATTCTGATTCTGACCAATCACCACCCAGAAGAGGTAGACATGACCCTGATTCCGATCAATCACCTCCAAGAAGAGGTAGACATGACTCTGATTGCGACCAATCACCACCCAGAAGAGGTAGACAGGACTCTGATTCTGACCAATCACCTCCAAGAAGAGGTAGGCATGATTCAGATTCTGACCAATCACCACCAAGGAGGAAAAATACATCAAGCAATAACAGAAGAGTGAAACAAGAAGTGGATTCTGACCAATCACCACCAAGGAAAGGTAGACATAATTCTGATTCTGACCAATCACCACCAAGGAGACATAAACAATCTAACCAGTCGCCTCCAAGGAGGCATAAACAATTCAAAACAGATAAAGACTCTAAACAAAGAAGAAGGAAAAGTCGATTTAATGACCCCAATTCGGATAATTCTCCTCCACGCAAAAGGCGGCATGGTTCTGATAGTGACTCATCTCCACCTCGTAGAATAAAAAAAGAGGAGGATATGGAAAATACAAAGAAAGCCACAAAGACGTTGGGGGGAGCAAAGGCAGGTCTATCGAGTGCTAGGGAGATGAAACAAGAGGCAGACAAGATGAGGAACAAAGAAGATGACATGTTTAGAAAGGTGCCACAATTTTTGCATCTCAGCTTGAATGGGTACAATGTTTGAAGCCTATTTCTGGTGTCCCCAGCCGTAACATTGCTGGAATATTGCTTGAAGCGGCCTAAAACTTAACTCACTCACTCACTCATTCACCCATCCACCCACCCACACACTCACTCACTCGCTCATCTCATTTCAGCTTGAGCACTGATCACTGATGAATTGATGAAAGTTCTCAATGTATGGAATTATTATGCAAAATGGGATTCAGCTGCTCATTGTTTAGTTTGTTACTTGTGATGGGGGAGGAAGGTGTATAGATATTAGCTCACTACATAGAAACAGATGGGACATCTAGGATTATATTGTATATTTATATCATATTCAATAAATATTTTACGTTCACTGGCCAAAGAAAATGAAAGTAGCCATAGGCTACTGGGCAGGCACACACGATGGATACAATACATCTCTGCTTCCAGATCTGACAAGCTCTCCATAGGAAACAGGTTTGACTGATTAATCTAAATGAAGCCTGCGGATTCTGCTTCAGTTCTTTACAACCTCTTTTCTGAATTCAACACTAGAAACATTCTGTTGATAGTATTTCTTGTAGGGTGTAGATGATGATGCTCTCATAAAAAATATTAACTTCCAGACTAATATATATACCTTAATTATTTCCATTCAGAACTGCACATTTAATTTCAATTTCAGATATCAGATTTGTACAACCTCATTTCCGAAATTCAACCCTAGAAACATTCTGTTGATAGTATTTCTTGTTGGGTGTAGATGATGATGCTCTCATAAAAAATATTAACTTCCAGACAAATATATTATACCTTAATTATTTCCATTCAGAACTGCACATTTAATTTCAATTTCAGATATCAGATTTAGAATTTTGAAGCCTCATCACTGTCTGGGTGATCAGAAAGTTTACTAGATGTGATCTATTGAGGTTGTACTAACTTGTAGCAGATCTTGGAGCTTAGAAGATAAGATGTTAACTGAAAAATGGTCAAATACAATTGTACTTAGCTGGCAAAGGCAATCTGGCAACACGGACAACAAGGTCAAACGGCCATCTTTTATTACACCACCAATTTGAAATTGAAACTTTTTAACATTAACAATCTGTTGTGAGACACCCCACCTCCACCCCTCAATACAAGTTACAACAATATTTTAGCCTATGTAACTGTCTCATGTCAGCATATTCCTTAAAAAATAGAAATAACACTATAGTCCGTTTGGCTCAAAAGCACACCGATGAATTGCAATCTAACTCGAAAACTAATAAACATAAAATACTCAATGAAACACTGTTCATAATCAAAACATCATACCAACTCTGTGAGGTATTTGCAGAATTTTTGTCCTAAAATTAAAAAAGTTATTTAACAAACTATCATTAAAATATTGACACAGTTCACTGTTTGTTACGAGGGAGGAGTGCAGAGAAAGGGACAGCCAGGTGTTCGAGAAGCACGTTCACAGACAAAGTTATTTTTTCATTAACCTGTGCTGTGCCGTCTCCATCCGTTCTCGAACGGTGAACTGTGTCAATATTTTAATGATAGATTGTGAAACAACTTTTTTATTTTTGGGACAAAAATTCTGCAAAAACCTCACAGAGTTGGTATGATGTTTTGATTATGATCAGCGTTTCATTGAGTATTTTATGTTTATTAGTTTTCGAGTTAGATTGCAACTCATCGGTCTGCTTTTGAGCCAAACGGACATAGCTCTGTGGTATTTCTGGTGTCAGTTCTTTCACACTAAAATTTGTTTAGATTGATGGAGAGATGCTGGGCAAGAATGCCAAGACAGTATTCCGAGAAAAGGGGGGAAAGAAACGAAACTTTGCTGAAGAGAAAGAGAAAGAAGAGGAGGAGGAGAGAAGGAAAGCCGTGATGGAGAAGAAATATGAAGAATGGGGAAAAGGGTAAGATGAGAGTTGGAGCGAGAAGTGTGACATTATATAGAGGATATTATATGAGCACCCATGTCATACTATGTTTACGACACGAGTGCCTAAATGTTGGTATTTCCCGAGCGAGAGCGAGAGATACACCGATATTTAGACACGAGCACGAAATATTCTGTTATTACGGAAGTCGTCAAATTGAGGAAAATATCCCAAATGTACTTTCAAACATAGGCTGGCTACCTGCCGCCGCATGTAGAACGTAACATCAAAGAAGAAACGTGATGTCATAGCATTGTTCATGACGTCACGTCACCATGACAAAGTGATATTTTGCTCTAGGGCATCATATGAAAAATATGAATCCCAATATTTTCACCCTCGTGGGTAATAAATCGACCTATTTAACTATTGCAATTGTTTGCCCCATGATAGCACGATAACAATAGGAATTTGAAAATGCCATTAGTATTGTCAATAGCATGCATAACAATTGATAATTTCGATAGTTGCAATTAGTTACAAAGGAAATACAGTTAGGAAAATGGCTTAGATTATCCGTAATACTTAAATCATCTCTGTTAGAGTAAATAAATATAGTTATCAAGTCTTAAGGTTGGTTTGCTACAGCTGCAAATTGGATTACCACAGTTGTCAGTTGTCACACACTTCAACAGTTGTCGGTTAGAATATTGGCCTTCAGTAACCCATGCTTGTCGTAAGAGGCGACTAACGGGATCGGGTGGTCAGGCTCGCTGACTTGGTTGACACATGTCCTCGGTTCCCAAATGTGCAGATCGATGCTCATGATGTTGATCACTGGATTGTGTGGTCCAGACTCGATTATTTACAGACTGCAGCCATATAGCTGGAATATTGCTGAGAGTCGGGTAAAACTAAACTCACTTACTCACTTACATCTACAGGAAAGTTGAAAATCAGAAATCTGTGATAAATAGTTATAAGGAACTCAAAGGGACACTCGTTTTTAGTTCCTGTCTGTTTGTTTCCAAATTGGATTACCACAGTTGTCAGTTAGAATATTGGCCTTCAGTAACCCATGCTTGTCGTAAGAGGCGACTAACGGGATCGGGTGGTCAGGCTCGCTGACTTGGTTGACACATGTCCTCAGTTCCCAATTGTGCAGATCGATGCTCATGCTGTTGATCACTGGATTGTCTGGTCCAGATTCGATTATTTACAGACTGCTGCCATATAACTGGAATATTGCTGAGAGGCGGGTTAACCTAAACTAACTCACTCACTCACTCACTCACTCTCTCATTTCAACTAAAATATACGGCAAGAGACAGTGCTAAAGCAACCCAGTTAATTATGTCCATAAGTTATATATCAGCATGTTCATTATAAACATAATTCCTGTAAAAAAATTGTTTTGCCTAATTCTATAAATATAAAATACCACTTAACCACAGTAAACAATGCTTACCCAGAGAAGACTGAGGAACTGATTTAACACATAACCAACATTTACTGTTTTTTGTGTAGGTTTGAAACAGAAAGAAGCTCTAGAACAGCGACTGACTGACACACTCCATGAAGCAGCAAAACCCCTGGCCCGTTACCGTGACGATGACGACCTGGACGAGTTACTGAAGACAAGGGAGAGGGAAGGCGATCCAATGGCAGCTTTCTTGAAGAAGAAGAAAAAGAAGAATAAAGATCCAAATGTTAAAGGTTGGTTTGAATTCCTTGTGGTTGGTTTGCATTCCTGGTGATTGTGATCCTGGTGCATGAAAATAGAGAAAGTGCTGGCAGATTAAAAAAATTGTCGAGCTATTCCAAATGTTGCTGACAACCAGGGGAAGAGTTTTCTATAAAATGAACACAAGGGGAGACAACTCTCACATATAACTGATCACCAGGGTAGACAATTCTCAGAAATAAATGATCACTAGAAAAGACAACTCTCAGATATAACTGCTCACCAAGGGAGACAACTCTAGACGTAACTGATCACAAGGGAAGACAACTCTCTCAAATGAATGATCACCAGGGGAGACAAATGACAAATATAACCACAAGGGAAGACAACTCTCAGATATAACTGATCACAAGGGAAGACAACTCTCAGATATAGGCTCCTGACAGTGAGTGAGTGAGTAAAGTTTTACGCCGCACTCAGCAACATGACAGCTATATGGCGGTGGTCTGTAAATAATCAAGTCTGGACCAGACAATCCAGTTATCAACAGCATGAGCATCGATCTGCGCAATTGGGAACCGATGACATGTGTCAACCAAACCACCCGATCCGTTAGTTGCCTCTTACGACAAGCATGGGTTACTGAAGGTTCATTCTAACCCGGATCCTGACAGTGATAGCATGTTTACAGAGTCCAAGTCACAACAACGCATGGAGTTGAATTCGCAAATGTTCACAAAAAAGTGATGAATGTAGTTCTTTGTAAATTTAAAATTTCTTATTCATTTGGTCTTCAACAACACATGCTTGTCTCCCCTTGAAGATCATTGTCAGAATTGGTCTTAAGCAACACATGCATGTCATAAGAGGCTACTAACAGGGTTTAGCAGTCAGGCTTGCTGACTTGGTTGACACATGTCGTATCCCAGTTGCGTAGATCGATGCTCATGATATCAATCACTGGATTGTCTGGTCCAGACTCAGAAATGTACAGACCAATGTCGTGTAGCTGGAATATTGCTGAGTGCACCATTAAACAAAAAACAAACACAATATAAATGCACAATGTTACACACAACGTTAATCCCCCTTTCATGTCACCCTCTTCTGCCTCTATTTCCAGAGAAGCCCAAGTACAGCGGTCCAGCCCCTCCCCCCAACAGGTTCAAACTAATGCCAGGATACCGCTGGGACGGAGTCGATCGATCAAACGGATTTGAAAAACAAATATTTACCAAGATGTCGGAAAAACGTGCTACAGAAAAGCTTGCATATAAGTGGAGTGTAGAAGACATGTGATCACTGGGTGGATTGTGTGGACTATGTCATGCATATGTGTCTCTTAGCTGATGTGTGAAACCTCTTTAGGTGACATGTGAAACATCAATCTTGTGACCTCCGTGTGTAACATGTGAAACATCAGATGTGGCCTCTGGGTGTCAGATATGTGACCTCTGGGTGTCATGTGAAACATCAAACCTGTGACCTCTGGGTGTCATGTGAAACATCTGACATATGACCTCTGAGTGTGATGTGAAACATCAGATATGTGACCTCTCGAAGTAAAATATGAAAGTCTGACATGTGAACTCTCTTGGTAAAATGTGAAACATCTGATGTGTGCCCTCTCTGGATGTCATGTGAAACATCAGACAAGGGCAAAGGTTAGGTGAGATGAAATGGGGTTTAACGTCACACTTAAAAATATTTCGCTCATATGACGACGTGCATGCGTGTGTATGTGTGGCTGCTTGGACGACCCCAGACTTTTGCTGGTTTTATCATGTTTATAATGCTAGCCCACCGAGATACCATGCCGCAGTTAAGCATGAATACCCCACTCAGACACATTATACTGACTCCGAGCCAACCAGTCCTTGTTGTACCCATTAATGCCGAGTGCCAGGCAGTGACCTACAAGTACCATATTTTAATGTGAAAGGGCAAAGGAGGCTGGTCAATTTGATAAATGAGATATCTCATTTCAGACGCCGAGATCAGTTGATCGTCGATTCAAGTGTGATATTTACCCAGTTACGATCTAGTCTCTGGAGGGGCAAAGGCATAGCCTAGTGGTTAAAGCGTTTGCACATCATGCCGAAGACCCGGGTTCGATTCTCCACATGGGTACAATGTGTGAAGCCCATTTCTGGTGTCCACTGCTACAATATTGCTGGAATATTGCTAAAAGTGGCATAAAACTGTACTCTCTCTCTCTCGCGCTCACTCACTCACTCCAGTCCCTGGTCCCGCGTCAAAGTCAACAGCATTGGCTTCAAACACACTCATGCACAGGTGGCACAGTGGACACAGCACTTGTTGTATCCAAGGCACGACATGATTGGACTGAAGTACTGTTCAGTGCAGAATTTAACCCAACTCCATCACTTAAAGCAGAAATATGATTTGTAGATTTAATGATGTGACAAGTCCAAAATTATTTTACTGAATGGCTGGGTCTCAGCAGTGACATCATGGAAACGAGCTCCTGTTGGGATATGTCACACCATAAACAAACTGAATTCCCAAAACGTTTTGGGCAGCTTAACAAACGAAATTGTATTAATTAAAGTAGTAACATTAATAAAATTGTGCTGATCTGTATCCTGGTACAGCTTATTGCAAATTTCCTCTCTTCAGTCTCCAAAAAGAAAATCCCAAACATGCCTCTCTGCCAGGGGAAGTTGTCTTGAAGTTACCAGAGTTACCTTGAACCATCACTTTCAGAAAGCCATTAAAACCATACAATTGATATTAACAAGATGAGTGTAATAATGTAATAATAAATGTTCTAATTTATGTGATATTGTTGAGATACCCACCGCTTGTGTACTGCTTCTATGTGTGGTCACTCATTTGTAGTCATACAAATGTGTACATTTTGATTTTTATGCTTAAAAAAAATAAATTGAAAATTATTGAAATATTTTGATTGTCGTCTTCCTTTTGTATGCGTTTTCAGGTATCTGGTTCTGTTTCTAGGGCAGGTCTTCCAGAATGTATTTTAGTATCAATCGCAGAACAGACAAGCATTATCAACAGTTAAAAACTAATTTATGAACTTACTGACTTAAGATTTAAATCAGAAAAGAGAAAAATAACAAGCAGTAAGTGTTAGGGCTGTAAAGATGCATCGAACTATCGATGGATTGCAATTGTTGAGTCTCCGATAGCAATTAATCGATGGTAGAAATGAAAAACTACCGTACATCAATTGTATGTGTGACTATCGATAGTTTATTAATTGACTTCCGTTGATAAATGCACAGCACAAAATGCAGGATGTTTGGGTGTAGACTTGCAGCTTCTTTGACTTAATGTTTTAACTATTTACTTGATCTGGGTTTCAAGTTTCTTGTCACTGATAAAAAGAGACTGAAACTACTTCAACTTGTTTTTATTCCATATAAACTGTACATTTACTTGGGAAATGACTTCATATGAGACAATTCAAGGAGAAAAACACTATTTATAGTATTGCAATAGTTGGTCGCAATAGACTATCACTATCACAGTAGTAGTTTCCCACTCAATAGTCACCCCCAGTAAGTGTACAATCTTCTGATTTGAAGGAAGTAAAATGTTTAGAAATAAAACCCTTCTTTTGTTGTTATCAATAAAATTAACTTAAAATACTATTAGAAAATATATCTTAAAAATATTTTCATACTTACTTGAAAATTTGGATCATTGAAATTTAAAATATTTGAAACTGGTCGTATACATCTTTAAGTGGCATCTAGAGGTGAGGTGAGGTGAAATTGGGTTTAACGTCGTGCTTGAGAATATTTCGCTCCTATGACGACGTGCATGCGTGTGTATGTGTATGTGCGGCTGCTTGTACTAGCCCAGGCTGAAGCTGGTTTTATAGTGCTAGACCACTGAGATACCATGCCGCAGTGAAGCATGAATACCCCACTCAGACACATTATACTGATTCCGAGCCAACCAGACGTTGTTGTACCCATTAATGCCGAGTGCCAGGCAGGGACCAACAAGTACCATATTTTAACGTCTTTTGGTATGACACGGTCGGGGATCGAACCCGCGACCTTCCGCTCTCCGAGCGGACGCTCTAACCACTACACCACTGAGGCGGTCAGTGGCATCTAGAATGGTACGATGAAGAGGAACACTTGTTATGGATAGACAATATAGCTGTGACGATATATCGTGGTATCGATAATCGTGATACTTTTTCTGACAATAAATATATCGATACTTTTTTTCATATCGTGATATGTATCGTTGACCTTAAAATTGTGCATTTTCACTAGAAATTGACAGTTACGTCAAAATTTAAACTGTTACTTGTTATCAAAACACACCTTTTAAAAGAAAATAACTATAAAGATAGCATATCGTGATATGCATCGTATCGAATCGTATCGTTCCGAGATATCGCGATACGCATCGTATCGAATCGTATCGTTCCGAGATATCGCGATACGCATCGTATCGTGAAATATCTGTATCGTCACACCTCTAATAGACTTCTTTATTAGATGCAATAGATGAAACATTTCGGTGTAGATCCTAACACCATTATCAAGCAAATGATACACAACATTATACCATGGTCATATACAGCCAAAACATAGCCGACAGGTATGCAAAATAAATCAAAAGATAACTCTAAATTTGGATGATAATACATTTTATTCAGCACACATAATGATGATGGCACATGACAGTATATTGAATAACAGACATTTGGGAGTAACAGATAGAAGCATTGTATGATACAACTATTGGTGATGCACGCACTGAGGTGTCTCTAGAAAATCCATCTTCCGGGCCACTGAGCAAAGAAGACAGGCCCTACCTGTGGATATATACTACTCTTTTGAAAGGGTAATCAGATTGAAAGTTAAAATATCCTTATCAAAGAAGGTTAAGCACATTTGTCTATAGTACAATATCATATATATCTATATAGATTTTATATATCACAATATCATTAAGTAAGCACTATGTAATATATGTAATATATGTTATACATGTAGCACAGTTGTAACATCAAATACTAATTTTACATAATAATTAGTGTAATAAAAATGAACTCTAAACATATAAATACGATATTCAAAAAACAAGTTGATACTGACAGAACCATATGGGAAAATAATCCATCTATGTTCAGTTTGCAGATATGAATATTTTTAATAGATAATACATATTACAACATTTTGATTTGTTACAAGCACTTTTTGTTGGTATATAATATCACCATCCATCTATGTGTCTGACAAAAATTGGACATGTTATACTCTCAATATCGCCAAGGGCCAGGTAGCCCAGTGGTTGAAGAGTTCGCTCATCTCGCCGAAGGCCTGGGTTCAATCCCCACATGGGTACAATGTGCGAAGCCCATTTCTGGTGTTCCCCGCCGTGATAAAGCTGGAATATTGCTAAAACCATACTCACTCACTCACTCACTCAATATCGCTAGTACCTGATGGAGCTGTCCATCACCCATGGATACACTCAGCGGTCTTGCAGTGACCAAAAACGACGCTGGTAGGAGAGCCTAGTGGTTAATGTGGTCGCTCATCACACCGAACCTGTAGGTTTGATTCCCCATACATGAGTATATTGTACAATGTGTGAAGCCCATTTCTGGTGTTCAATTGCGCAGATCGAAGCTCATTCTGTTGATCACTGGATAGTCTGGTCTAGACTCGATTATTTACAGACCGCCGCCATGTATTGCCTGGAATATTGCTAAACTGGCGTGAAACGATACTTACTCACTCACTCAAACAAGTGATTAGGCATCAGGGCCGAGTAGTCACAGGCTCCACAGACTGCATCCCTTGGCACGCCAGGATCCTATGATTGTGGGTTCAAATCCTGAATCAGCCTGCTTATGTTTCTAGGTTTTCGGTGGAATCACTTCAGGATTTCCTCCCATTCATCAAGACAAGGAAAACAAAACAACAAACAAACTACTACACATTACACAACTTCTGGTTTCAACAAATAACCACACAGATTAAACTTGTTTAAAAAATAGACTCAAAACAGTTGTTCACATCAGAATCTTGCAAGCAGACAACAAACAAAGCATGTTGCGTGGACTCCACTCGCTAACCAAGTTAGCTAAAATCTACCTCTTCTTGCAGTCCACACAGTGAGTGAGTTTAGTTTTACGCCACACTCAGCAACATTCCAGCTATATGACCAGACAATCCAGTGATAAACAGAATGAGCATCGATCTACGCAACTGGGATACGATGACTTGTCAACCAAGTCAGCGAGCCTGACCCCCTGATCCCGTTAGTCGCCTCTTATGACAAGCATGGGTTGCTGAAGACCAATTGTCACGCGGATCTTCACGGCTCTACTTTCCACAGAAGGAATTAAAGAAATCCTGATTGTTTCACATGACTCAATCATTTGTCCTGGCATGACCAATGAATAAGTCAAAGGGGGTGGTGGGGTAGCCCAGTGGTTAAGGCGTTTGCCCGTCTCGTCGAAGACCCAAGTTCGATTCCCATCATGGGTACAATATGTGAAGCCCTCTGGTGTCCCCTGCCATGATATTGCTGAAATATTGCTAAAAGCGGCATAAAACTAAACTCACTCACTCATTCACTCAACAAGTTATATGACAATATCATGTGTTTATATATCTTGTGAGTAGTATATATTGGCTAAATGTTCATACATGGACAGCAAGTATCTACAACTACATATGCAATAATGGTAAAGTAGATCATCTACATGGAATAGACTTTTTCAATATTTTAAAATGAAGCAATGTGTTTAAATCAGATCAGTTTGAGTTCGTGGCAAGAAAAGACTACTGAATCCTATAAATGCCCTTCCTGGTAAAACATGGTACAGTTACAGGTACTATATCAAGAGGCTCCACTCAACATAGTTTCTCTACCAACATCTAGCATTAAAACATGTAAAACAACATATAAACTCTTCTTTGAAAATATCATAAACATACTAAATTCATAGAATCATTAATAACAAAAATTGTCAACAAGAGAATTCTGAAAAATGGATTTTGTGGGATGAAAATATTGCAAGCCTTGAAACCGTGGCATAAAACTAAACTCACTCACTCACTCACTCGCTTATTGTTTTCCAGTAGTCCTATATTGAAAAAATAAGGAGTACGTACTCCTGATCATGAAAAATTATCTTAAGCCCTGATGTTAGTAGTACAACTATCGTAAGTCTACCTTAACATTGGGGAGTTATGATCAGCTTTGTAGTACAACTATCGTAAGTCTACCTTAACATGGGGGAGTTATGATCAGCTTTGTAGTACAACTATCGTAAGTCTACCTTAACATGGGGGAGTTAAGCTTCAGCTTTGTAGTACAACTATCGTAAGTCTACCTTAACATGGGGGAGTTATGATCAGCTTTGTAGTACAACTATCATAAGTCTACCTTAACATGGGGGAGTTAAGCTTCAGCTTTGTAGTACAACTATCGTAAGTCTACCTTAACATGGGGGAGTTATGATCAGCTTTGTAGTACAACTATCGTAAGTCTACCTTAACATGGGGGAGTTATGATCAGCTTTGTATCAGTCTACCTTAACATGGGGAGTTATGATCAACTTTGTATACAACTATCGTCTACCTTAACATGGGGGAGTTATGATCAGCTTTGTAGTACAACTATCGTAAGTCTACCTTAACATGGGGGAGTTATGATCAGCTTTGTAGTACAACTATCGTAAGTCTACCTTAACATGGGGGAGTTATGATCAGCTTTGTAGTACAACTATCGTAAGTCTACCTTAACATGGGGGAGTTATGATCAGCTTTGTAGTACAACTATCTATCGTTATGAAGCTCTACCTCCCTAAACATGGGGAGTTATGATCAGCTTTGTAGTACAACTATCATAAGTCTACCTTAACATGGGGAGTTATGATCAGCTTTGTAGTACAACTATCTTTGTAAACATCAAGTTATCTTTGTAGTACTACCTAAGTCTCCCTAAACATGGGGAGTTATGATCAGCTTTGTAGTACAACTATCGTGAAGTCTCCTAAACATGGGGAGTTATGATCAGCTTTGTGAGTACTACTATCGTAAGTCTCCCTAAACATGGGGAGTTATGATCAGCTTTGTAGTACAACTATCGTAAGTCTCCCTAAACATGGGGGAGTTATGATCAGCTTTGTAGTACAACTATCATAAGTCTACCTTAACATGGGGGAGTTATGATCAGCTTTGTAGTACAACTATCGTAAGTCTACCTTAACATGGGGAGTTAAGCTTCAGCTTTGTGAATACAGCTTTGTAAGTCTACCTTAACATGGGGAGTTATGATCAGCTTTGTAGTACAACTATCATAAGTCTACCTTAACATGGGGGAGTTAAGCTTCAGCTTTGTAGTACAACTATCGTAAGTCTACCTTAACATGGGGGAGTTATGATCAGCTTTGTAGTACAACTATCGTAAGTCTACCTTAACATGGGGGAGTTAAGCTTCAGCTTTGTAGTACAACTATCGTAAGTCTACCTTAAATATGGGGGAGTTATGATCAGCTTTGTTGTACAACTATCGTAAGTCTACCTTAACATGGGGGAGTTATGATCAGCTTTGTAGTACAACTATCGTAAGTCTACCTTAAATATGGGGAGTTAAGCTTCAGCTTTGTAGTACAACTATCGTAAGTCTACCTTAAATATGGGGGAGTTATGATCAGCTTTGTTGTACAACTATCGTAAGTCTACCTTAACATGGGGGAGTTATGATCAGCTTTGTAGTACAACTATCGTAAGTCTACCTTAAATATGGGGTAGTTATCGTAAATCTACCTTAACATGGGGAGTTATGATCAGCTTTGTAGTACAACTATCGTAAGTCTACCTTAAACATGGGGAGTTATGATCAGCTTTGTACAACTATCATACTACATCATGGAGAAGTCTCAGCTTTGTAACATATCAGGAGTTATGATCAGATTTGTAATACTACTATCATAAGTCTACCTTAACATGGGGAGTTATGATCAGCTTTGTAGTACAACTATCGTAAGTCTCCTAAACATGGGGGAGTTATGATCAGATTTGTAGTACTACTATCATAAGTCTACCTTAACATGGGGGAGTTATGATCAGCTTTGTAGTACAACTATCGTAAGTCTCCCTAAACATGGGGGAGTTATGATCAGATTTGTAGTACTACTATCATAAGTCTACCTTAACATGGGGGAGTTATGATCAGCTTTGTAGTACAACTATCGTAAGTCTCCCTAAACATGGGGGAGTTATGATCAGATTTGTAGTACTACTATCATAAGTCTACCTTAACATGGGGGAGTTATGATCAGATTTGTAGTACTACTATCGTAGTCTCCCTAAACATGGGGAGTTATGATCAGATTTGTAGTACTACTATCATAAGTCTACCTTAACATGGGGAGTTATGATCAGATTTGTAGTACTACTATCGTAAGTCTCCCTAAACATGGGGGAGTTATGATCAGATTTGTAGTACTACTATCATAAGTCTACCTTAACATGGGGGAGTTATGATCAGATTTGTAGTACTACTATCGTAAGTCTCCCTAAACATGGGGGAGTTATGATCAGATTTGTAGTACTACTATCATAAGTCTACCTTAACATGGGGGAGTTATGATCAGATTTGTAGTACTACTATCGTAAGTCTCCCTAAACATGGGGGAGTTATGATCAGATTTGTAGTACTACTATCATAAGTCTACCTTAACATGGGGGAGTTATGATCAGATTTGTAGTTATATCATGAAGTCTCCCCAAAACATTTGGGAGTTATGATCAGATTTACAACTACTATCATAAGTCTTCACCTAAATGGGGAGTTATGATCTTAACATGGGGAGTTATGATCAGATTTGTACTATATCGTAGTCTCCTAAACATGGGGAGTTATGATCAGATTTGTAGTACTACTATCTAAGTCTACCTTAACATGGGGAGTTATGATCAGATTTGTAGTACTACTATCGTAAGTCTCCTAAACATGGGGAGTTATGATCAGATTTGTAGTACAACTATCGTAAGTCTACCTTAACATGGGGGAGTTATGATCAGATTTGTAGTACAACTATCGTAAGTCTCCCTTAACATGGGGGAGTTATGATCAGATTTGTAGTACAACTATCGTAAGTCTACCTTAACATGGGGGAGTTATGATCAGATTTGTAGTACAACTATCGTAAGTCTACCTTAACATGGGGGAGTTATGATCAGCTTTGTAGATCGTTCTCCCTAAACATGGGGAGTTATGATCAGATTTGTAGTACTACTATCATAAGTCTACCTTAACATGGGGGAGTTATGATCAGATTTGTAGTACAACTATCGTAAGTCTACCTTAACATGGGGGAGTTATGATCAGCTTTGTAGTACAACTATCGTAAGTCTCCTTAACATGGGGGAGTTATGATCAGATTTGTAGTACAACTTCGTAAGTCTGTAACATGGGGAGTTATGATCAGATTTGTACAACTATCTACCTTAACGTAAGTCTACCTTAACATGGGGGAGTTATGATCAGCTTTGTAGTACAACTATCGTAAGTCTCCCTAAACATGGGGGAGTTATGATCAGCTTTGTAGTACAACTATCGTAAGTCTCCCTAAACATGGGGGAGTTATGATCAGCTTTGTAGTACAACTATCGTAAGTCTCCCTAAACATGGGGGAGTTATGATCAGATTTGTAGTACAACTATCGTAAGTCTCCCTAAACATGGGGGAGTTATGATCAGATTTGTAGTACAACTATCGTAAGTCTCCCTAAACATGGGGGAGTTATGATCAGCTTTGTAGTACAACTATCGTAAGTCTCCCTAAACATGGGGGAGTTATGATCAGCTTTGTAGTACAACTATCGTAAGTCTCCCTAAACATGGGGGAGTTATGATCAGCTTTGTAGTACAACTATCGTAAGTCTCCCTAAACATGGGGGAGTTATGATCAGATTTGTAGTACTACTATTGTTACGATACCTGAAATAGGTGCCAAGAAATCCCACAATCAAACTTGAGAGATTTACAGTTCAAGACTAAATATATCATCTGTAATATATTTAATGAGCAGTCGCAGGAAGGGATCTCTATAACACGTCATTCCCATGACTTATGAATACATTCAGATTAAAATCTTACAAAACAATCATAGCACATGCTTGTAAAAAAACAACATATAAAATAAGTTTGTTGATCCCTCTAGCATGACACTTTATACTAAAACGTCAATGTTTTAAATAACATAACACATTAATTATTTTCATCTTCACACTATTTCATATTTCTACATTTCAGCAATATATGTAAATAAAAAATAACAAACCATCAATACACAAAGTGAAAATAATAAATTTAAAAAAATAAATCTCAGTACAAACCTCAAAAATTACAAAAATCTTAAAATTTAATAGATATTTGTTCTGTTTACTTTCTTAATTCCACAACAACTTCGTCTATGGAATTTGGGTACTTCAGTAAGGAAGTTGACATAAAGTTTTTAAAAATTAAATTAAACCCTTCATTGTTTGATTTTCGTAAATTTTATGTGTGGTACAATTTTGGTTTGGTTTGCCCAGAGATGTTTTTATTCAAATGATCTATTTTTAAATTAGTGATTGTACTGCTTCAGGGTTTCCATGGAAACAAAGCAATGAATACACAGCTTAATCACATGCTTTTGTGCGTACATTATTTATGGGTCCTTGAGCTGTGGATGTGTCAATACATCCTTAATGTTGATGTCACAAATTTATAAACATCCCTACTATATTAATTGGCATCCACTGAAATGTTTCCATTTATTTCGATTATATCTGTGAAGGTGGACAATGAGAACTAGACAATAAAACTCTGGGCTTTTAATGGATTGGGCAAGTTAATATTTTGAAGTTGTTAAACATCAGGGTGCCGTTGTACAAAACAACCTTAACGCTACAACTGTCGTAAGTCTGTGTTAAGGTATGGGAGTTACGGTCACCTTAGCGCTACAACTGTCGTAAGTCTGTGTTAAGGTAAGGGAGTTACGGTCACCTTAGCGCTACAACTGTCGTAAGTCTGTGTTAAGGTATGGGAGTTACAATCACCTTAACGCTACAACTGTCGTAAGTCTGTGTTAAGGTATGGGAGTTACAATCACCTTAACGCTACAACTGTCGTAAGTCTGTGTTAAGGTAAGGGAGTTACGGTCACCTTAGCGCTACAACTGTCGTAAGTCTGTGTTAAGGTATTGGAGTTACGGTCACCTTAGCTCTACAACTGTCGTAAGTCTGTGTTAAGGTATGGGAGTTACGGTCACCTTAACGCTACAACTGTCGTAAGTCTGTGTTAAGGTATGGGAGTTACAATCACCTTAGCGCTACAACTGTCGTAAGTCTGTGTTAAGGTATGGGAGTTACAATCACCTTAACGCTACAACTGTCGTAAGTCTGTGTTAAGGTAAGGGAGTTACGGTCACCTTAGCGCTACAACTGTCGTAAGTCTGTGTTAAGGTAAGGGAGTTACGGTCACCTTAGGCGCTACAACTGTCGTAAGTCTGTGTTAAGGTATTGGAGTTACGGTCACCTTAGCTCTACAACTGTCGTAAGTCTGTGTTAAGGTATGGGAGTTACGGTCACCTTAACGCTACAACTGTCGTAAGTCTGTGTTAAGGTATGGGAGTTACAATCACCTTAGCGCTACAACTGTCGTAAGTCTGTGTTAAGGTATGGGAGTTACAATCACCTTAGCGCTACAACTGTCGTAAGTCTGTGTTAAGGTAAGGGAGTCACGGTCACCTTAACGCTATGGTCGTTTCATCTTGATCATAATTTTTCACTTATGCTCATTAAAATCATTTTAATATCATATGAGCATATCGATACTTTGGAGTCAACACATCCATAGTTACCTGCCAATCAATGACATCAAAAAACCTGTGCATATATCACGTGTCACGGATCCATGTACAATGTTTTTTAATTATGTTATATCAGACCCAGAAGCAGTGAAAAGGCTTAAAATGGGTTTGAGTCTTTTTCCACATTCCTCAATGATTGGGGCGACTCTCGGTAATCATTAATAAAAGATAAAACAAGTTAACAAGGGTCAACAAACAGCATTAACTTCATAACTTTTGCTTTTTGACAAACTCATTGTGCTGATGTTCAGTTGTATTCATTATCGTAGAAAAAGATGTTTTTTATCTCCAACTTAACAAAACAAGTAAAATAATTTTGATCATCAAAGGAAAACACTAGCGAACCACTTAAAAACAGTAGGTCTTGGAAATCCTTAATATTAACACAGAAAAATTCGGCTTATGTTTATATCCTAATTTGATATGCTGAATTGTTACATACTATACAATATGCAACAATTCATAATTCATTTTTAAAGGTAATCCATCATTTATGTTAAACTTGAACAATAAATTTAAGATGGATCTGATGTTTATGATAGTGTTTTAGAGTAATGCTACTCTGAAACAATAACAATCATCACTGGTCATGCATCACAGAGAAGTCTTATTTCACACAACTGACGACGAGAGACAGAGGTCAGCCAAGGTGTCAAGGCCAACCGAGGTCACTGTACTGTTCAAGGCCGTCGGATTGGGGTGGGAGGCAACAGGTATAGCTTGGGGAGCCACAGAATTCATACTGGTCATTGGAACATACTTATCACACGCATTGGCGTAATATTCGTGCAAATGGTTAAGTGGCATCGGCGGTAACGGCAGCGGTGGCGGTTGGTGAGAATACTGGGCACTCATCTCCACGTCGGCATTGGTGTAGGAGCTGATCAGTGCCGTCGTAGCTGCAGCCTCAGCAGACATGACATCGCTGTGTTTCTTCATATGCGCTTTGAGAGAATTTGAATGTCTGTACTTCTGTCCACAGATCTGACACGAGTACGGAAAAGCGTTTTCGTGTATTCGTCTGTGACGCTTCAAGTTTCGGTGATCGCTGAAACGGGTTCCACAGTCAGTACACATGAACGGCCGCTCTCCGTAATGGATGCTCGGCGATGGGATTTCATACTCTGGTAATGATTAAATGCCTGCCCGCAGACATCACAGAGGTATTCCTGAAGATGGTAGCACGTCCGGTGATGGCTCAGTAATCCAGCTTGTTGCGAAAACGTTTTGCCGCACTTATCACACACATAGTCCCGTTGTTCGCTATGAATCTGTTTGTGTCGTCGCAGGAAGTCGTACTTGTACGTGTGATAGTTACACCCCTCTTCCTCGCACTCAAACGGGCTATTGTTGTTGTGTACCTCGAGACAATGGTTACGTAGCTCACGTTCCGTCTTAGTTACAATGTTACATGACCTGCACTTTAAGTGGAAGGCGTTCGAGTGAACAGTCCGCATGTGTCGCGTGAGGTTTGACTTACGGATGTAGGCGACGCCACATTGGGTGCATCGAAAGGCATTGTGTTCCGAGCTGGTTTCTATGTGGTTCTGGAGGTCGTCTGATGTTTCAAACGTTGCAGTGCATCCTGGACACTTCAGCTTCCCCGTCTTATCCCGCTTGGTGTGTTTCGGTTTAATCTTCTGTTTGCGACGTCCCATCAGCCACTTCATGACTGCAGTGCCCTTCTTGTGTTGCCACATTCGACGCCGACTTTCATAGGACTTCTTTTCCTCCTCATCTGAAATAAGAAACATTGATACATTTCCACACTGGACCGCCTCTGTGGTGAGCGGAAGGTCGCGGGTTTAATCCCCTGCCGTGTCTTACCAAAGGACGTTAAATATGGTACTTGTTATTCCCTGAGTGGCGCTCGGCATTAAGGAGTAAGACAAGGACTGGACCGCCTCTGTGGTTAGCGGAAGGTCACGGGTTCAATCCCCGGCCGTGTCTTACCAAAGGACGTTAAACATGGTACTTGTTATTCCCTGAGTGGCTCTCGGCATTAATGAGTAAAACAAGGACTGGACCGCCTCTGTGGTTAGCGGAAGGTCACGGGTTCAATCCCCGGCCGTGTCTTACCAAAGGACGTTAAATATGGTACTTGTTATTCCCTGAGTGCCGCTCGGCATTAATGAGTAAAACAAGGACTGGTCGGCTCGGAGTCAGTATAATGTGTCTGAATGGGTATTCATGCTTCACTGCGGCATGGTATCCCAGTGGGCTAGCACTATAAAACCAGCTTAGGTCTGGGCTAGTACAAGCAGCCACACATACACACGCATGCATGTCGTCCTATGAGCGAAATATTCTTAAGTACGACATTAAACCCCATTTCACCTCACCTCACCACATTGATTGATTTACAGAGCTGGCCCTCATTCCATGAAGAGATCTATATTCAAAATCCTCATCCTTCTATAGAGATTTAACCACTTAAGATCCAGGTTAGATCAATGTCATCGTATCGATGTAGTTCTATGTCAAACACTGGACTGTCTGTTCCAGACTTGATTATTTGCACTCTGTCTTCATATAGCTGCAGGGGTGGTGGGGTAACCTAGTGGTTAAAGCGTTCGCTCATCATGCCGAAGGCCCAGGTTTGATTCCCAACATGGGTACAATGTGTGAAGCCCATTTCTGGTGTCCTGCCGTGATATTGCTTGAATATTGCTAAAAGCGGCGTAAACCTCACTCAATATTGCAGCAATATTGCTGAATGCAGAAACAAACAAACGCATGTATTAGAAAAATTGTCTGAGCTGAAATCCCCACTTGAAGACAAGTATAACAACTGATTCACAAGGGACTACCCCGACACAGAAATCCAGTATATTTGATTGAATCTGTGATGAAAATACTCAGGTTAATTTTGCTGTTAGGTAGAGTGAGTGATTTTAGTTTTACGCTGCACTCAGCAATATTCCAGCTATATGGCGGACTGTAAGGTAGAATCTTGGTAAGTAGCATAAATAGGAACACAATGAAACTTGGATACTGATAAGAACAGTTTAAATTAGATTTTGCATTAATACATTCTTTATTAGTTACATACAGTCGTCCATCTTACTTTTGTAAATTATTTTTAAAAGATATTAATGGCCCCTTATCATTATCACTCTCTTGAAGACTAGGACAAAAGGATTCAAGCCATATTTCCTGGAACTTGATAGGTTATGATAATTATATCCCACCTGGTATGTATTCCTCCTCATCCTCCACATCCTCCTCATCCTCTATATTCACCTCCTCGTCTTCATCGTCCGCTGGTTGTAGCGTCACCTTCTCCTCACTCACCTCCGTCTTCACGGCACCATCAACGCCATCAACCTCTCCATCAGGTCGAGGCTCTGAGGGAACCGTTGCAATTTTGACCTTGGGTGGGCGACCCCTCTTGGCATACTTTTTCTTGTATTTTCGCCTTGGCCTTCCGCGTCGCTTAATGGGCCGGTTGACAAACTCCTGCTCGTCTTCGGACATCTGTGTGGATTTGTCTCGACTGTACTCTGCATTGTATCCATCCACACCATACTTCTTTATAGTCACCTGGTAACAGGTATATAACACACGTATTACATAGTCAGGGATAGAAATACTTCTTTTCTAAGTGTCCCTCAGGGCACCAGGCAAATATTTTAAACGTGCCTTTCAGAAATCAAGTGTGCCCACATGTAGCAGTGATGATGATCATTTGAAATTATTGTTAGTAAACAACAAATGTAACCTGTTTTCTGTTTTCACTGATATGTCTTCTGTTTAAGATGGCTTTCTTAAGCTTCATTTGTTCTGCTTTCCCAACACCTTTAATAGCTAAGAATTTTGTGACAGGTTTACTTGTTCAATATATCTAACATACACAATTTCCTCTTCAATAACCAATCTATCAGTACTCCCATCACTCTAAACGGAAAAACAACCAGATTTCTTGATATCATCCATCATAATTCCAGTGATTTCCTTGGCGATAAAGTCAACAAATAATTTTGCTTGTTTGTCATTTGCGTAAGTGTTTTGTTTTGGGGATTACATGACTAAAGGTGAGGTATGCGTGCCATAAGAACACCAAGAACATTTTTTATCCGTGCCATTTCAGTATTTACCGTGCCTTGGCACCCTAATATATGGGGTATTTCGAACCCTCATAGTCATGGGTAGGACTAGCGACAAACATTAATAATCAGAATTATATTGCGGGGTTGGTTGCAGCGTTCGAAATAATCACCGACCCGGAGGCCCAGTGCCAGTTGTTATTGTATCGGGCCTGCAGTTTCAGATATTTGCAAGCCCTTGTTGCCTTCAGTAAATTATCTGTCAGGGGTTTTTCTCAACTGGAATCTTTCCCATAATTCTTTTTCTTTATTAACATTCGGGAATCATCCATGATCAATCATGCTACAAATACCAGACAGTTTCACATATTTCAGGTATCTCAGCACTTTGCACATAGGAATGTCAACACCAGTCTTTAACAAATATAACCTTCTCTCTGCGCCATAGGCTTCGCTAATTGATATTGTAGAAACCGTGTGAAACTGTGTGCAATGTAGTCTATTTTGTTTTTATTGTTTGATTTAACAAAATGGGCCTGCAGATTTCATTCAGGGCCTGCAGATTTTAAAGCCTGCAGACGGCAGCAGGCCCTGATGGCCAACTGGCACATTAAAGTATTGCAAACACTGGTTGGTTGGTTTGTTGTTTAATGCCGCACTCAGCATTATTCCAGCTATATGCAGCAGTATGTGAACCAGACAATCCAGTGATCAACTGCATGGCCATTGATCTACCCAATCCTGCTGGGAAGAAATAATAATGATTATATAACATGAGTGTTATATAGTGAGGGGCGGTGGGGTAGCCTAATGGTTAAAGCGTTGGCTCGTCACGCCGAAGATCCGGGTTCGAATCCCCACATGGGCACAATGTGTGAAGCCCATTTCTGGTGTCCCCCGCCGTGATGTTGCTGGAATATTGCTAAAAGTGGCGTAAAACCAAACTCAGTCAGTCAGTTATATTGTGATGGGTAGGGCTGATGAAACAGTGAGTTTAGTTTTACGACGCTTTTAGGGAGTAGGGCTTCAACAAGTCCATTATTCTGGACTCGAGTACTCGAGGGGTGAGACTCGACTCGGACCCGAGTACTCGAAATTCATACCTTTTAAGCAAGCGATAGCGTAAATTGCATGACGTGTTCCGATCACACAAGTGAACATTTACTTCTTTCCGACTAACATTTCCTATTGGTCAGAATCAGTATTTGGATGTTTACTTGACAAATGTTTTTTTCTTCGTACTTCTTGTACTGCCTGCAAAACGCAGTGATATACCGCACAGGCGGCATGTGGTTATTTTGCTCTTTTCACTATCCAGATCAAGATACGCCCATACATTTGATTTTTTATCTTTCTCCATGTCTATCAATTGTCAAGATAGTTACCTAATCATTTTAAGAAGTGAAATCTCAAACGATGTTTAATATTTACTCTCATCTGCAGACTTGTAACAACTAATACCATACAGCCACACCTTGTGAGGAGTAAACTACTTAATCTAGGCGTTAATAAAAACATTATCAGATGGGTTAAAGAATTCAGGTTACATAGAACTCAGTATGTCAGTGTCAATGGCTATCAATCTTCTTTGCTCTCAACCTCTACTGGAGATTCACATGGCTGTGTTCCTTCATCCGTTTTGTATACCAATGACTGTTACTTGTCAATATATGACTTGTTCACTGTGAAATTTGCAGATGACGCCACTGTTACTGGCCTAATTTCTGATTCTGAACATTATTATCGTCAAGGCATTGACAAAACCGTAATGACAGTTTTTTATCAAACCTTTATTCAAAGTGTGTTGACCTACAATTTCCTATGTTGTTATGGGGATCTGTCTCATCGCAACAAAAACAAACTTTTCAAAATTGTTAATACTGCTTGCAAAATTTCTGGGTTGTCTTTCGAGTATACTCCCTTTATCTATGAGCGCCACATTGTCAAAAAGGCAGCTAAAATTAGATTTGATAGTTGATATATTTGATCTCACCATCTTGAACTAATTCCTTCTGGACGCTGCTGTCGATTACCTTCCCTCAAAACAAACAGAGCTCGACAGTCTTTCATACCATCAAGTATTCGTGAATGCAACAAATATTTTGAATCACCATCATGTGATTAGAACTAGAATTATTCAGCCTCTTTACCATGTGGTTATTTGAATTATATCATGTCAGTTTTATTTGTAAATAACATTCGTTTTGAGCATGTAATTATTGTGTATATTTTTGTGAACTGTGTATATATTCATTTTGAGACAGTTTGGATGTATAAGAATTTCCTCCGCGATAATAAAGTTATATCTTATCTTAATATTAGACGTTAACGGCCGCTCATGCTTAGCACATGGCAGACAGTCTGTCAACGTCAAATAATCCGAGTTATCTCCCCTTTTCGAGTCCTCGAGTCCTTGAAGATGGACTCGAGTCCAGCTAGACCCGACTCGTCCTCGAGTACTCGAGTACCCGTGGAAGCCCTATTAGGGAGCATTCATAATTTATGGCCAGGGGGTGATGATGATTTTTATGGAGAAGCATGTACAATGTGAATGACCCCCCCTAAAATTTATGTACAAAGTAAATGACCCCACTGTGACCCCCCTGCATGTCATGTACAAAGTCAATGACCCCCTTCCCCCTTTCCATATTTTCAAAGCATAATATTTAAATATTTTTATGTACAAAATAGCTGACACCCACCTAGAAACGTGTGTACAAAATTGATGAACCCCCCTACCTCCCAAGAACAAAATGGGTGGCCCCCTTTAAAATCATCATCATCCCCACTAGCCATAAATTATGAACGGTCCCTTAGCAATATTCCAGCAATATCACGGCAGGGGACACCAGAAATGGGCTTCACGCATTGTGCTGACTGGGTGAGTTTGGTTTTATGCCACTTTTAGCAATATTCCAGCAACATCACTGTGGGGGACACCATAATTGGGCTTCACATATTGTACCCATGTGGGGATTCAAACCTGGGTCTTCGGCGTGACGAGCCAACGCTTTAACCTCTAGGCTACCCCACTGCCCCATTCAAAATAGGAAATCACTACAAACATCTTATTTGTCACTTTTGTGTCAAATTTGGACGTGTCCTTCAAATCTTTACCACAAATCTTTTTGAAAGACTCACTGAGGCCTTGGATGTCGTAGCCCTAAAACAACACCTGAAAGCAGTTGTCAGGCGCTACCTGCAGACATTCCTACCTGTACTCCACCCTGTAGCGAGAAGGTCGGGATGAACGTCACCAGCCTCCAGACCAGACTTGTGGCACTGGTTGATGTAGTCTTCGCATGCTGTGTAGATGTCCGACAACATCAGACGTTTGGCTGCCATGGCAACGTACGGAGCAACAGCCAGGTCAAAACACAGAATTCCTATAAACAGCATATTGGTAAATATTTACATAATACTTATGTTTGTGTACATAATAATGATACTAATGCTTAGAATACTCCCTCCAACACTTAATTTGCCTTTTTCCCTGAAACTGGTTTCTGATCCAGAGTTTAATCGAATACAGTTTTAAAAGTCCATTGAGTTATGCTGTCTTTCTTCCTAGTGGTCTTCCCAAGCGCTATTCAAAGGAGTTGTCTCCCCTGATAAGCGAGGGATGTAAAAATTACTTGCAGCATTCACTAATACCAAGTACAAGAACACATACCAACTTTAAAGGTGAATAACAGGTTGTGAATATAAGTTAAGGTTTAGTTTACTTGAATTTTAACACCACACTCAGCAATATTCCAGCTATATGGCAGTGGGCTGTAAACAATTAAGTCTGGACTAGACAACCCAGTGATCAACATCATGAGCATCGATCTACGCAATTTGGATATGATGGCAAGTGTCAACCAAGTCAGCAAGTCTGACCACCCCATCCCGTTAGTCGCCTCGTATGACTGACTGACTGAGTTTGGTTTTACGCAGCTTTTAGCAATATTCCAGCAATATCACGGCGGGGGACACCAGAAATGGGCTTCACTCATCGTACCCATGTGGGGACGCCTCGTATGACAAGCATGGGTTGCTGAAGACCAATTCTAACCTGGATGTTTACAGGTGAGGTGAAATTGGGTTTAACGTCGTGCTTGAGAATATTTCACTCATATGACGACTTGCATGCGTGTGTATAGGTATGTGCAGCTGCTTTTACTAGCCCAGACTGAAGCTGGTTTTATAGTGCTAGCCCACTGAGATACCATGCCGCAGTGAAGCATGAATACCCACTCAGACACATTATACTGACTCCGAGCCGACCAGTCCTTGTTGTACCCATTAATGCCGAGCGCCAGGCAGGGACCAACAAGTACCATATTTTAACGTCTTTTGGTATGACGCGGTCGGGGATCGAACCCGCGACCTTCCGCTCTCCGGGCGGACGCTCTAACCACTACACCACGGAGGCGGTCCGGATCTTTACAGGTGGTGAGCTGAGGAGGCTTTGCAGTCTCACCTGTATACATCATCTTGATAAGCGGGGCAATAGCGGCATGTTCCACTTCCGGTATACAGAGAGACATATTCTTCTTCAAGTGACACAGTACTGGACTGAATGCTGCGAGAACACACGAATGAACCTTGAACTCTTTGTCCTTGACCTTAACAACAAGGTCACAATGTTGACCTTTCAACCACTGCTGGTGCAGCTGGTGACGAAAATTTTCCGAATGATCATCAATGATGTGCACAAACTTCGTCGCAACATTTGAACTGGACTTCTGGGAATCTTCCTCCGAAGAATCCTCCTTCTTACTCTGCTCTGAATAATTTTCATCCATATTTTCTTCAAGATTCTGAACAATTTCATTCACTCTCTCTGCGAATTTTGAGGCTGTCATTTCCTCGCTTGCTTCATTTGGGACTTGTGGCATCGGAGTTCGATGCTCGTACACTGTTTGCTCAACAGTCATGCGGTCAACACGTGCCATTCCGTCCCCTCCAATCCTAGCCACACCAGACATATTGTTTACTGGTCTGACAGACATGTTATCAACACTATGCTGCACTATGTTATCCATGTTCCGATTTGACATGTTATCCATGTTTCGGTTTGACATGTTATCCATGTTTCGGTTTGGCATGTTACCAATACTTTGATTTGACATACTCATACTGTGTCGTATGTTATCCATATTTTGATTATCACTTTGGCCAGACATGTTATCCATACCTGACCGTGACATGACTCCGCCTCTGTTTGCAGCAATGTCTAGACTCCTACCATTCAATCCATGAGAGGGCATACTTTCAATACTGCGAGGCACAAGCCCGTCCATACCACTGGGCACCATGTTGTTCAAGTCCCTCGCACCAATACTCATTCCACGATGATCCAGACTGTCCATATTCCTTGCCGGTAATGTATCATACCCTCGATTCACGATACCGTCATATCCTCCGACGTTCATATCCATTCCCCTGGCAACGATGCTGTCCAATCTACTGGCGGCCATGTTGTCAATTCTTGAAGCAGCCATATTGTCTAAGCTGGAGGTGGCCATGTTGTCTAATCTGGATGCGGCCATGTTGTCCATGCTGTTGGCAGCCATGTTTGCCATCCCAACATTAACGAGGTTGGGATCTTCATTTTCCATGGCTACCTGCAAATAAATTTCGAAAATAATCAAAATCAAAATTTGAAGTTTTCTGAATTTTCATCGTATATCAAAGTTTGGTCCAATATTTAGTACAAAATTATTACAAATCCATGCATCATTAAAACAGGTCTCCAAGGAGATACCATCCTCAGAGAACTCAAAGAAGTTACCACACAATGCTTTGCAAACCATTGTGACATCATCAGTTATCATGATGTCACAATCACATGAAATCAGTATCTGCCACTGAAGCCAGTTAGCTTTACCATTCAACATGCAGGTTTACAAACTGAACATATTGCTGGAATATTGCTAAATTGCTGGAATATTGCTAAAGCGCATAAAACTAAACTCACTCACTCACTCACAAACTGAAGATGTTGGGGAAAACAATGCTACATGATAAATAGTGAGTGAGTTCAGTTTTATGCCGCACTCAGCAATATCACAGCTATATGGCAGCGGTCCGTAAATAATCGAGTCTGGATCAAACAATCCAGTGATCAACAGCATGAGCATCGATCTGCACAACTGGGAACCGATGACATGTGTCAACCAAGCCAGCAAGCCTGACCACCCAATCCTGTTAGTCACCTCTTACGACAAGCATGGGTTACTGAAGGTTCATTCTAACCCGGACCTTTACGGGTCTCATGATAAATAGAATCTCCTTGTCATGAGAATTGATATTAAATATAGGGCTTCAATACACCCATATCATCACATGTCAATAAAAGATTATAACTCCTCTGCAAGCAGGGATTTACAGGACAAGAATTCCTGCAGCCTATACGCATAACAATTGACAGTGGATGCAACGAAATTTATTGGCGCATCCACAGGGACGCAGAAACAGTCCAAATTCTTTTGTCAAAATTCTAATCAAGTAACAATAAGTTATCACTGAGTTTGCTACTAGCTGGGTTATGGTATCATTTGCAATTTGATTACTGTAACAATGTGATGATCATGATACACAATACAATAACAGTATTAATAATAATATTGAAGTGTCTGGGACCCCCATTTTGTTGTCCAGGACCCCTGAAAATTATAAGCACGAGTCCCAGGGACCCTCAAATACAGGACTGAAGGTAAATCCCTGTGCAAGCCAAGTGGTTTTAAACTTTGATTATATATATTTTAACCAGGCTATTTGGAATTAAAAACTCCATATAAATTTTATAAACGTTTAGGGTCAAATCTGAAGTTGAGTCAGGAGAGGTGAATGACCTAGGAAGGTGCTTGTATGCTCTTTATATCAAAAGACATAAGAATGAGATTTTCTACTTTTCATCTAAATTTGGATTTCACATGTGCAATGTGTGAATCCCATTTCTGGTCTTGCAGTCGTCTTTTACTGAGTGAGTTTGGTTTTACGCCGCTTTTAGTAATATTCCAGCAGTATCATGGCAGGGGACACCAGAATGGGCTTCACACAATGTACCAGTGTGGGGAATCAAACCCAGGCCTTCGTCGCGACGAGCGAATGCTTTAACCTCTAGGCTACCCTACCGCCCCAGTCCACTTTTTAGGGGGAAGTGGCAGTTGTGCCATCATTTCAGAAGCGTATGCACTTCAAGCTGTTGCGAAGGGCTGTGGGGTAGCCTCGTGGTAAAAGTGTTCACTCATCATGCTGAAGACCCAGGTTCGATTCCACACATGGGTAGAATACGTAAAGCCCTTTTCTGGTATCCCTCGTCAAGATATTGCTATCATTTGCTAAAAGCAGCCTAAAACTAAACTCACTCACTTACACCTTCAGGACCGTCAGTCCTTCCTGGATTCCGCGATTCTGCGGTTCCAGAATAAATCGCGAAAATTACCTTTTGATGCAGAAAAATGTACGGTCGACTGAATACGCATTTTCATGCAGAATACCTGCAGGATTTGACATTTTTCTGCTGCAGAATTTACTCATTTTGAAAGTTGAATCAAGATTGACTATCACCCGAAACGAAAAGTAGGGGTAAACATCAAAAGTATGATTGGTTACACAAAAACGAACTGAGACATTTGTTATAACAATATTTTCAAAATATTCCTGAATAAAGATGATTTATTCATAAGGTAATATTCTCTTCAGCACCTTACAATAATATTATCTGAATTTGACATTGCAATTATGTTCACAAAATCGATCTTTTTGAAGATTGAAATTGCATTATTTTGTTGGGGGGGTTTCAAATTTTTAACAGCAGAATTTTGAAAAATGGGATGCAGAATTCACTTAAATTTGCCGTGGAATTCTTAAAAATTCGTCACAGAATCCAGGAGGGATTGGACCATTGTGATGTCACAATGAAACAACACTGCACATCACTACTCTGTACACTCAAGACACTGGTTATTTATACAGTTTACAAACTGACGCTTATGAAAGATGATTTTGGTTGCTGCATGGAATGTCATCTTTATGCATGTGAAACTAGATATATATCGAACAATGTTGATATATCTGATATCTAAATAAACTCCCGGTGAGATTCTCTACTTATTGTCCAGTATCATTTTAAAATAACATCTCATTTATTCAAGATACCAAATGGCTGAAATGTTCTGCAGGCTTAAATTTGTAACCATTCACTATCCCATTGCTAGGCATGATTCTTGAAAGCTGGCCTGTTCATCATGTGTCAGCTCCCAGAAGTTGTATATACTGCCTTGTACATAAAGTTATATCCTTGGAGGGCTATGCAATGTTGTGGATTTCCCTTGACTCTTTAGCCTTGCTCCAAGGCTGTACAGAATGATAAGCCCATGAAAGCATACTAATTCTAAGTCTAGATAAGCAGACTGTACGCCAGTCTGTTATTTGCATTGCTTATAGTCCGTTTGACTTCAATTAAGACCGATGAATTGCTCACTAACACAAAATCTAATAAATGAAACAAACTCAAACTTTGTACAGTCACATGATATCGACAGACCAACTCTGATGATTTGTCTCATAATTTTGGATACCCGAATAAAAAAGTCGTTTAACAGACGATCATTATTTTGTTGTCACTTTTTGCTATTTATTATGAAGGAGGACCACTTGCTGGTAGAACAGCCAGGTGTGCGAGGTGTACGTGTGAAATTAAAATTTCCCTGCACACCCTTTTTGATTACCTGGCTGTTCTACCAGCAAGTGATCCCTCCTCGTAAGAAATAGCAAAAAGTGACAACAAAATAATTATTGTATATGAAACAACTTTTTATTCAGGTGTCCAAAATTATGAGACAAATCAACAGAGTTGGTCAGTCGATTTCATGTGACTGTATAAAGTTTGATTTTGTTTCATTTATTTGATTTTGTGTTAGTGAGCAATTCATCGGTCTCAAATGAAGTCAAACGGACTGTAGAAATTATCATTTAAACTATACTGAAAGGCAAGGTCAACACTACTCGCTTAACTAGCCATTGC
Organism: Haliotis rubra; assembly: GCF_003918875.1. Classification (NCBI taxonomy): domain Eukaryota; kingdom Metazoa; phylum Mollusca; class Gastropoda; order Lepetellida; family Haliotidae; genus Haliotis; species Haliotis rubra. The sequence continues at coordinate 104,739 of NW_025765279.1, read as the reverse complement.
TACTGTGTTCAGAAAACAGGTGAACGATTGCCATTCAAGCCGTCAATTTATGCCTGAATGCATGCATGATGCACGTGCATCTCGACTTCAATGTTGTGTTTGTGCGAACACAAACAAAAGCATTTAAAATCTCAATCTCAAACAATACTTCATTGGGCAATACAGGCTATATGACCACGATTCATGTTTTCCCCAAACTTCACTTCCGGGCTATATTTAAAATAAAATAAGTTCAAATACTTCATTGATACTTAAATGTCATTGCCAGTATTATGACATTTCTTTTGCCTTTCAGTATATTAATTATTACCTTAGAGATCTGTGAAAGTCTATTTATTCATGTGCCCAGTTAATAAGGCTGAATTTAGTGACATTATCTCCATTTTCTTTTTCAAATCTTCTTAGTCTACATTTGTTCTTAATCATAACTTTTCAGACATAATGAATGTGTTTGATATTGATGTAATGTAATATTCTGGCAGACTGCAGATATGCATATTTCTGTTCCACTAAAATGGATCCCATAATTACCAAATCCGTAGCAAAATATAATTGAAAAGCAGTAACATTTTGAAAGGCAATCAACGTAAATGCAATTAGATCTATATATTAATAATATTCATCCAAATATTGGTTTATGACAATTTTGGTTAAATCTACATCAGAAAGATCTATTACATAGATTTAAAATTCGATACAGGTCCTCTGGCAGAGTTACATAAAATATATGGGAATTGCCACAGTTGTGTCAGTGTCACAAACTGAAATGAAATTGACATCTAAACAGATCGCGCACCTGCAATGTACAGTACACCACGTGCGATATTGTCTCGTGCCTCTTGCACGTGATTAATTACTCTCCTATTGTTTACAAATGACATCAGCTATTGTTTATTAGACACCCAAACGCGTGGCGAGCAGTTGCACCCGCGGGTAACCCCTTATCGTTTCAGTACCGTTAACTCATTCGCGGCGGCTCGCGGTACTCAAATTAATTTGCCGATCATTAGCCAATTAGCATGTAATATTATGTAATGCAAGTGTACAAAGACTTAGAGCCTTTGTAAAAGCAGATATAAAGAGTCACTGGAGCATATTACCTTTGCAAACTATGCGGAATTAGCATGGAATTTGTGGCAATATGGCGGACCATCGTCTCCCCCGAGCTGAAAAATGTAGGTTAACCCCTACCGTTGAAAGAGTTAAGTCCCTTGGCACTTCTAACAGTAAATTCGCCACGGAGGCTTGGCGTGTTTATTGTTATTTGTTATCAAATTATCATATTATATTAAAATTGCTTATGTTAACATTCGATTTGAACGATAAGTAGATACTTCTTCAAGTAATTATCACCAATTCATGAAACTCGTTTGTTTCACAAATTCTGTTAACCCATTATCAATTAAAGATCAAATGAAAGTTGCTAAGCAACAACTTTACAGATATCAAACGTTCTGACAAAAACAATTTAGGTGTAAAAGTGACATGGAATGTCTTAATTACAAATAAAATATTACATCCAATTAAACATTAATTGTTGAATCGGATTATTCAAAAGATAAGAGTACAATTAATATCTCCCCATTTGGCATGTCGAATTAGTACGTCTTATATAAATCGACATACCAACACATCATTGATATAAAAATATCATTTTTTTACGCTTTATGAGCATATAAATTCACCTGGTGTTTATAGATCGCAGGTGCTAAAATTCAAAAGGTGACGATGCGAACACCATTGATTGAAGTAGCTTTAAAATCCCCGTTGAAAAGCTATTCGTAAGACTGACTGACTGAGTTTGGTTTACGCCGCTTTTAGCAATATTCCAGCAACATCACGGCGGGGGACACCAGAAATGGGCTTCACTCATTGTACCCATGTGGGGATTCGAACCCGGGTCTTCGGCGTGACGAGCCAACGCTTTAACCACTAGGCTACCCCTATTCGTAAGAAGTGGAAGTTCGAATTACTCATCGCCATAAGTGAATGAATTGGGTTTTACGCCGCCTTTTAGTAATATTCCAGCAATATCACGACGGGGGACACCAGAAATGGGCTTTACTCATTGTACCCATGTTGGGAATCGAACCCGGATCTTCGGTGTGACGAGCCAACGCTTTAACCACTAGGCTACCCTACAGCCACTTCTGAGAGCAGAATTTGGGATGTATTATTAAAGCATAATTAATACGTTGTTGTAATGATCGGAAAACATAGACGCTGAATTGTGGCATTTAGAAGCTGGTATGATAAAGAGGAACAGGTTTATGGATTGACAACTTTTTTATTGCAATGTTTTGGTGTAGATGCTAACACCATTATCGAGCAAGTGCAATAAAGAAGTTGTCAATCCATTAAACCTTTTCGTCTTCATATCCAAAATTGCAACAGATATTAGCTTATAGTCATAACTGAATGTTAATATTAAACAGGCTGGGCACATATCACGGCCGGAAAGTAAGCTCATGTTACGAAGTTACTGTTCTTGAAGGACGAAGGGTAATTATAAGGCTCGAAGTTTCAAAATGGACGGGGTATTTTTTCAGTAACGTGTAATACCTTTTCGATTTGTCAAACATTCATTCACCCGACGAGGCAAACGGCGTGAGACAAATGGCGATTTGAGGGAGTCTGTCCAACTCCTGTTGCAGGGCCTTGCCAAGTTCAATCAACGTGGTTGGCAACCTAGGACTTCATAGGGAGGAGGGAGAGAGGGGGTGGGGGTGGGGTGCAGGGGTCCCCCCTATCCTGTTAAATGATCACTGAAACTGTCGTGAAAATGAGACACCCACCCACCCCATTTCTCAAGAGTGTGCATTTTAATTCTGTTCGTCGGTTACTGTTCCGTAGCCTGGATGTCTATTATGGTCCAATAACTCGCGAATTACGTAACACCACCTTTACACTTGTCCATCAAGCATACCACCTGTGGGAGGAGCCAAGCACTAATCATGCTATAAAGGCGTATCCAACAGCGAGCACAGTTGTCACGTGATGCCTGCGTGACATTGATGACAGGCAGTTTGATTGACAGGTCCCAGCTGTGCACACTCGTCACTGCTAAATAGATATTGTAATGAATGTATTTTGGGTCTATGGCCTTTATACTGAAGTAAATTGTGTCTCGCACAACTCGTCACTGCCCTTCAAAACATCACGTGAAACAATCGTCAACACTTTATATGACCACAACGTTGCAAATAAGTGAAGATCCTGCCCCAAAAACACTATTTGTGAGATGTTTCTAAATTATAACTGAAAATAATACTCAGGAATAGAGCTTATCTAGAATTAGTGAACTGCTATTAAGTACCCTACCGCGGGTTGGAATTTACTGCTTATCTGTCCCCTGAGAAATAATTTTGCAATTCTTTGAACCTTATTCTGTAATGTAAGGTTTGGGGGCACATATTCCTCATATGTGAGAATGGAGAACTTTAAGATGTCTTTATGAGCAAGTATAGTTTTATGCTGATTTCAGCAAAATATAGTGAGTGAGTTTATTTTTACGCCGCTTTCAGCAATATTCCAGCAATATCACGGCGGGGAACACCACAAATGAGCTTCACACATTGTATCCATGTGAGGAATCGAACCCGGATCTTTGGCGTGACGAGCGAACGCTTTAACCATATGGCTGCCACACCGCCCAGAAAAATATAGCGCCAAGGACACCAGAAATGGGCTTCACACTTTGTCTCCATGTTGGGAATCAAACTGAGCAACCACTGACCGCTTTAGCCACTGCTTCACTTTATAATGAAAAACAGGTGATCAGGGAGGAGTGATTCTTTGTTATTTTCCCACCAAAAATGCCAATTAAGAGAGCAGGTGACATATAGCCCTGGCTCTGCCATACAATCTCAGTATCGTTTATTTCATGAATATATAGAGAATCTCACCCTCCTCTCTTTTGATATCAAATACATCACCACGAGTTGATAAAGTAACAAATATCCGAGGCTTGCCAAGGATATATTTACTTTTATCAACGAGTGTTGATATATTTGATATCAGAAGACACGAGAGTGAGATTCTATTTATCGTTCTTTATTATCACTCTTCATTAGTTTTCAATGAAAAATGTAAGTCTCTGAACACAGTACTTCCATTAGACTTGCAGTGCAGCGATGTCATAGCATTGTGACGTCATCAAGTTCATTACGTCATAGCATTGTCAGGGCATGAAGTGTACGTTTCGTGAAGCAATTCAGAGAAATAAAGGGTTTTTGTCTCTTGGCTTCTTTCTTGAAAAACGCATGTACCCTTTTAACTATATCCCGTGCATCTTTAGAGAGCATCTTGCCGACACCCGAACACTAGCTGTGACGTCACAAACACTCCCCATGAAATACTCGTGCATGCATGTACATAACATGTTGACACACATTGCGACGTTGTTGTTATTCCAGCACTTGCCAGTACTCCCTTGTGAAAATGTTGTTGTCAGAAACTTTAAATGATAGTTTCGTAAGTAAAATCTTTAATAGTTGATATAAACTTGAGCAATTCAACACCCAATTAGGTCGTCAGATATCATTATTAACTGAGCGAAAAAAAGTTGGATACCTTTTGTTGTTTAAACGTAACTTGCTAAAAACCGTGTTCCAAAAGTTAGGTTGACGGACTATAGGAGACATCGTCTGATCTCACACAAGCAATATCTCCTGTGGAACAGAGTTTTGGATGATAAAGAATTTTGCCTCATTTTACACACAAATTAAAAAAAAATGTCTCTTTGCTAATACAAAGTTACCTGGGATACAGTCACACTGTGCAATATGATGGCATTCTCTAAATATCGTAATCTGGACCAGACTATCATGTGATTGATATCATGAGTGATCAAATCCACCGAACTAATTAAGCCATATTGTGGTGGCTGTGGTCCTGTGCATAGAGCTCAGGTCACAATCAGGTGGAGTTAAGCAATGTTGTGTACGGAGAGTCCTTGGATGGGTGACTGTGTTTGGCAGCTTAACTCCTGAGAGTTTCTAGGACTTTAGTCCTGCTCCAAAACGAGTCACATGCCATCTCACCTTAGGCAAGTGAGTTTGTTAAAACTTGCCTCTGTCCACCCAGCGGAAAATGGGTACCCGGTGGGATAAGTCATATAACCACTAACCTCCTCGCCCCTCACAGGCTGCTTGGGCAATCCGGGGTAATAATAATCAGATTGTAGGGGCGCTTCGAGCATGCATTGCGGATGGAGAAATGAGCATTATAAATGGACTATTATCATTATGGTCAAGCAGACAGATTCAGAATAGGTTCCGTTGTTGTTGTTGTTGTTGTTCAACTGTTAATACCGAGCCTGGAAAAGTGTAATACAATCTGACTATCATCATTATATACTGAGTCAAAAAAGAAACTTCACAAAATGTTATTTGAAAAATAATGAATAATTTTTCTCTGATGATACATCTATGTATCCGAAATGGGATCCCTATCTTTCGACTCTAGAAAAACATTAGCAAAACCCACTCAAATCAATCCATTCGTCGTGCAAATGACGTTAGTGCCAAATCAGGTTTTGCATGTGCAGTCGATCACGTGATCTTCGCATCGAAGTTTTCTTCATATGCACGTGTTTGCATTGGCCTCAAGAATTGAAAAACACTTTGGCACCACAGTTCTAACGGTACTTGAAATGCCACGATTGTCAAATGTGCAACGTGAGACGCGCTTAACGTTGGCATGTTGCAAGTGGGAAGATCAGTTATTGACGTCACAAGAGCAATGGGATGCAGCCGTCGTATTCATGATGAATTATATCGAGGTCTACAACAAACTGGCACCACTTCTGATCGCCCAAGGTCGGGTCGTCCACGTGTGACGTCACGAGCAGAAGACCGTCAAATCGTCCTACGTCACAGATTTCTGCCGGCTACACGAACCAGGGCTGAGATGTTTAGAGGTCCACTGTCCTCACAGACCATTCGAATTCGGTTGCCAATCTCCATTCTCGACGTCCATATTGTGACTTGACATTCTGTATACCCATGTTTTGGAACGGCGGAGTAGCCTAATGGAACTGATTATGGCACTGTCAGTGTATTGAGTACGTCACACAGATCTCAGCAATGAAATAATAACAATTTAACCATCTTACCATCTCTTGTTCTTTTATAGTGCCCTGAAGAAAGAATGTGAAGTTTCTTTTTTGACTCAGTATATTATTAATCAAAAACAAAAGAACAAAGTATGAAGTGATTGTACTTTATTATCATCTATGTACATGTGACTCGCCCACTAAGCGTGGTGAATACAAATATAGGTCTTCAAAGGGACATCACTCTAACACACTTTCCTACCAATGGGTGCAGTTTTCCTGTCACTCTGATTGCTTCATTCAAACACAAAGATAATGCTCTTGTTTGACGTTTCAAATATTTTTCAACCAATAAATTCAAAAATAATATTAATTTCAAATCAATGTACATTTTAACAACAAATCAAGTATATGAAACATTGTTGCAAATACACTGATTCAATCAGTTTTCAACTACCAATAGCTAAAATATTTGTTTGAAATTGGAACAAGATTTTTGTATCTATACAAACTCACATGTCTCCATGAAGATAAACAAGAAGGCATTTAACTTTTTCAAAGTGTTAATATTATCTCTAACATACATCTGTGTCAATTTCAGTCTCCCAACATGACAATTATATTCAGTTATCTCTCCTGGATACTGAAAACTGATTAGAAGATGCAATATAGTTGAATTAAACAATAATTTGGTGTTAATATCCAAGTATATATCTTCACTGAATTTTGTATGATATGGCTAAACTTCTATAGTGAACTCACTGAAAAATAGTGAGAGTTGTAAATAAGATATGAACTGTTTCTCCTTACAAGCGAAAAAGACTTACTTCCCTTCAAATTATGAATTATCATGGAAAAATTTGACTTTTATTTTCTTCTTCCTCCTTGAAAGTTTTAACAGATCTATAAAACAAAGTTATAAGACAATGCTTTTACAAAGAGCAGGAAGGTCTCAAGTGGTGTCAATATTAGCTTTATTAAGTCCATACCAAGCAAGTGCATGAACCACTGCCCCAATCCTTGGAATCACACCTGGCACACATCAAAACCAAGCACCAACTGTTCCCAAACTCTTGGGAATCAAACCCTGAACACGTCCATACCAAACAAGTACATCAACCACTGTCCCAATCCTGGGAATCTAACCTGCAACAAGCCAATACCAAGCAAGTACATCAACCGTTCCCCAACACTTGGGAATCAAACCCTGAACACGTCCATACCAAGCAAGTACATCAACCACTGCCCCAATCCTGGGAATCTAACCTGCAACACGTCCATACCAAGCAAGCGCATCAACCACATGGCCCACTGCTCTTACACTGCTGCAAGACTTAAAGAGACTCATTTTTATATATACATTATACATAACTGAATTAACAAATATTTCAAATGTCAGTTACAAGTGAAAGACTATCTCATTAACAGTTTCAATAATATATACATTTTTAAAAAATACTATTTATCAGTAAACTATAACTGCAGATTTAAACTAACCCACTGTTTTCCCCGTCATCAATCTCTCTTGACTTAAGATATATTACAACATCATTTCAGACAATGAAATTAAGACAAAAATAACATGGTGCATGAAAAGCAAGAACATTTGTTTTTACCATACATGATTTAAAAATTAACAATTCTTAAGACAGTGACGACCACGAGATATACTGAAGGAAGAAACTAAGTGAACACCTTTGATTCAGGTATTAAAGAGAATCAAGTGACGGGTAAAGTAAACATTACCATTTAGTGACAGTTCCCTTACTTTTTTCCTTCAGTATATGTCAGTTTGACCTGTGAGAAACATCATTATATTTGGCACCACAAAAATATGACAGACACTGCACAATAGATTATTACATAAATTAAGAGATTACTTTTGAAAGACATGAACGTTTCTATTCCTCACCCTCATACAAACACAATAAATAAACCATTCCTCTACCTGTGGCAAGCCAGCCCTGTACATATATACATTATATCCTCTCTCCCATCAGTAAACTCACTAAAACAAAATGTTCAGGGATTTACGTTTATGACCCTCTCTAGGTATACCACTCAATATGTGTTCGCAACCTAGGTGAGACCCATTGAGGCGTACCAGCTTTGTACACATGTACAAGTGACTGGGATTTTCAACATGTTGTTTAAAGTTTATAGCTAAAAATCTGACTGATTGTCACCACTGGATAGAAGAAAAAGACAAAAATATAAGTTTGCAATACCTAAATATTGGCGTCATCATACCAGACACATGGTATCCCTCATAAAGGAGTTTGGCATCCTCATAATTGCAGCAAATTCATTAATATGATGACAAGAACAAATTTATGTACACTACTCAAAAGAAATTAAAAACGACCAATTATTTTCTGAGCAGTATATGTACAGCTTAATCAAGACCAAATCAACCACGGATGTTAACCTCCAAACCACAAACAATTTGCCAGCAGAAAGACCATGGCCTTGCCAAACCTTGTCCATTAAAACTAATGTACATGACAAAAACGTTTGGGAGTGTGGACATACAAATAAGTAAACATGCTAAGTATTGATATAAAAAGTAAAGAAAATAAGCCATATTACTGCTTGTATTTGAGTGCTTGGGATTTGACATGAGCTTGCGTTCCAATTTAATAAGCAAACATTGAGTCAAATGTGTAAACAAAGTTTCTAAAAATGCCACATCTGCACATTGAACACGTTCAAAAACAAAAGTGTACATGAGTCTTTAGACAATCCTTTTCCGTTATAGACATTTTCCGTTATAGAGTTATAGACAATCATTTTCCGTTACAAAAATTACACTAATTAGCAAGGCTTCAACCAATATGAAGTTGACATGGGCTGGGGAATACAGCCAAACATTACACACTCAAAACAAGCTGGCCTCAACTGCATAAGATGACAAAATATTTAAATAAAGTTGGAAAATTATAAATACAACTAACCAGAAATGATTTCAATTCACTGCCTTGACATCCAGAAATAGCAAAAGTAACACCACTAAAGGGGGATAACTGATACAGGGGAGATAACCCTCAAGATGTCAAAGGGAGGTAACTGTTCAAAGGGAGATAACCTTACACAATGACTGCCACAAACTCTTATACATGACTACAAAATCTCATTAACATGCACGAACTATGTACAAACACAGCTCACATCTGTGTAATCCTGCATAAATAAACCATCTGACTATATGAGTTAACGCACTAACTAGGTAATATTTGCATTGCATGTGCTTTGATCATTGGCTAATGCCAGGGAGACATAACGGTCAATATCAAAATTCTGGACCTTCTCTTCATATTGCAACCATAGCAGTTAGCTGATAGAAAAAAGTAATAGACACCATACAAGTATCTAAAAAAAAAAAAAGAGCCTTTACCATAGCCATAGCAACCAAGTAGTAGAAAGTAAGACACCGTTTTTTTTCTTCTTGATCTGAATCAAGTTTCGAACATCAAACGCATACTTAAAAAAAAGGAACAGTTTATCATCATGGGGATGAGTGAAGTGAACTTTCACCCACCTTTAGCAATATTCCAGCAATATCACGGCAGAGGACAATAGCAAATAAGCTTCACACATAATACGTATGTGGGAGTCAAACCAAGGAATTATGTTATGAGAGAACACCTGATCCGCTCTGCTACTGACCCCAAATAATCAGAATTCAAAGCTAATGTCGGCTATTCCGTGTCCAATTCACTGTGACCTATGTAGATTTCAAGTTACTGTCAGTAGGCCAGCAATTTCCCCCTGGCCAAAATCAAAGGTTGCCTGAACTGTAGGGCTATGGTTGCAATAATATCTTACAGGGTCCATATGGAGTATATATTCAGTTATACAACGACATGTCACCAGAATATATTCCCCACCCCTTTCATGCTTGGGATAGGATGAGTCCATGTCAGGGCCACCCAATCTCCTGTTAACCTTCCTTACCCTGGTAAACACTCAGTCTCCACGACCCTGGAAAATATAATTTTCGGACACATTTGAAACAATTATTAGTACACTGACACTGACTGAAACATCATCTTCACCCAAACATACAATTCAGAAGGAAAGCATGCACTAACAGAAAGTAACAAAAAATATTGTCATGTAACGTGAGCTATTTAACATTTATACCAATCGACCACAGATCTGGTAAGCCCCAGTAGTTATCCAGGTCTAACACTGGACCCAGTGTACCTGAGTCCCCTGACCCAGTCATTGTACATGCACATCCACAATCAGGCAGACATGAGTGAGTGAGTTGGGTTTTACGCCATTTTTAGCAATATTCCAGCAATATCAAGGCAAAGGACACCAGAAATGGGCTTCACACTGTACACATGTAGAGAATCGAACCCGGACCTTCAGCGTGACGAGCAAACACTTTAACCTCTAGGTTACCCCAAGCAGACATGAATCTATCGGAGTGAGTATTTCAATTATACAACAACATGTCACCTTAAATTTTGGAAACAACTTGATGCCCTTCTCCGATGTTTAATGCTTCATGAAGCCAACAAGTATGGGCGCAAGCTGACAATCCTAGAATCATGTGGGAATCTGACTTTTGAACAACTGTGCACAACAAACTGGGTGGGTGAGTGAGTTTAGTTTTACGCCGCTTTTAGCAATATTCCAGCAATATCGTGGTGGGGACACCAGAAATGGGCTTCACACATTGTGCCCATGTTGGGAATCGAACCCGGGCCTTCCGGTGACAAGTGAACGCTTTAACCACTAGGCTGCCCAGCACCCCCACAACAAACTGGGTCCCTGGATCGTACACTCGTGAGTTGTTCACACAATCGACATCCCTGCAGCAGGGAATGGACAGTGCTGAACATCACTATAAATGACAAATAACGTTCATGAGCTAAACAACATGGTACGGAATGTACAACATCTTACTTCTTTCAAACATATTGCTAAGGGACCAGTTCAAATGTCGGATAAAAAACAAGTTAAAGTATTGGGTTGGGGTGGGTTAATGGCTCTGCAAGTTTTCCATCCTACAAAAATGGCTTATAAAATTTTTCATTGTTTTGAATAGGAACCAAACTAAGTAAAACTCTTTTGTTGATCTGGATTTTTTTATTTGATGTTAGATGTCGACAAATACGCTGAGAGTTTCCATAAGGTTGAGTTTTGCCATGCCAACTCAACAGCAATATCACGGTGGAAGGACACCAGAAATGGACTTCACACATTGAGGGGAATCAAACCCAGGTCTTCAGCGCTATGAATGAACACTTTAACCACTAGGCTACCCCACTTCCCCGGTTAGTCCTAGTGGAGTGTGTAATACAGACTGACCAACTAGATCAAAACCTTACAACTGATTTCCAACACTTGGTAAAACGAAGAAAGTTGACACAACTGTTAACAAAGAAGTCGCTAAACTAAAATATTTCCAGAATTTGCTTTTTGGGTGGGTGTGTCTCAAATAATTTTTCATCTTTCAACTTTTGAACTGGTCCTGTATAATATCATTATCTTGATGAACTAATGCCCAAAGACCACTGAACACAAATTGATTTCACAGTCATACAAAGATGCCCAATCCTTAATATTGTTGTCGCATTCTGACACCCACTGTAACCATGGTAACATATCCTGTTTCTTCATGTTTCATTTATGAAACACAACATAATCAGATTAGTGAAAGTTCTCTCAAACTGCAGCAGAATACTCAGCAAAACCATTGCCGAGACTTGAACTAGCATTCAGTGAGTGAGTGAGTGAGTTTGGTTTTACGCCGCTTTTAGCAATATTCCAGGAATATCACGGCGGGGACACCAGATATGGGCTTCACACATTGTACCCATGTGGGGAATCGAACCCGGGTCTTCGGTGTGACGAGCGAACGCTTTAACCATCAGGCTACCCCACCACCCCTGAACTAGCATTGTCTATCAGAGTAAGAAAAACAGAGGCACTGTAGTTCACTTTCATTATTAAAAATAATGGTGGAAACATTTACAGTCAAATTGGAATTCAATTTGCAATTTTCAGAGACATGGTAGCTGGAATTAATTAAACCAACCTCCTTCTCACTGCAGATTTCTGAGATGTCAAAAGTGTAAAACTTCACATCAGACAGACAACCTTGACCTTGACATCTACTCACATGACATTTAGCCAGGCGATTAACACTTGAATTCTAAAGTTTCTGAAGACCAACACACTGGGTACAATGTAACACATATTCTGTTTCCTTGGAAGAATTGGGGCATCTTAGTACGCATGACTTGTAAGACGTGTACTGAGACATCAAACATTCATTATAAAAAGAATGTCACACAATCTCTGAGGACGTTCAATGGAAAAAATGACTTTTTTTTCAATGGAAACAGTTGAAACTATTCTTTCTTATATTTGGCCAAATAAAAATAATGAACATTTTTTCAATAAAAAACCCTGTATTGACTTTTTTTCAAGATCATTGGTCAACAACTGTTAGCCATTAACAAAAAATATTAAGTAGTTTTCAAAATATGACTGACTGACTGACTGAGTTTGGTTTTAAGCCGCTTTTAGCAATATTCCAGCAACATCACAGCGAGGGACACCAGAAATGGGCTTCACACATTGTATTCAAAATATGATTTTATACTGGTGCACAATAATCATACGAAAGGGGAATGGTTAATAAAATAATAACATCCTTCATCAACAAACTGAACCCACAAAACATGGTTTCAAAACAAAAGTGTTTCTAAATCAGACACACAGCTCGTACAATCAATCACAACATACATGTATATACCGTACATATTAGAAAACCCTCAGAATCCGTAAGGATTGAGTTCAAACTAAACTGTAAATCGTATTCAATGTCACTATTTAAAGTATATCTTATCATACTGTGTTTGACACACTATTTCCTTGGACCCAATTTCAACAAGAATTAACCTTGAAAAGGCATAGGAAACAAACTTTAAAACTTCAAAAAAATGAATATTTCACCTTCCACAATTAAAGGGCCACTGATCCAGAGCGATTAATGTTTCCAGACAAGAGTCTAATTACGAAAAACCTAGCTGCAAACTGGTCAGCCCCTGCTCCCTCGACCGTGACGGACACGGGGACTGGGCTACTGTCCACCCTGGCAGAATTTCTTCAACCTAATCAGTGGGACATTAGGAAGGGTGGATGCCCATCAGATGCCGTTATTTGAAAATATCCCCTACAGTTCTTGTCTGATTGTAATAAAGTATCCCACCAGTGTAGGCTTTTTCAGATTTTCAAATGTTTCAAGATGGTATAGTGACTGATCCAATTTGATCCTATTTCTGTTTTTTTACCTCAGGCTTCTCACCAAATTCAAGGTCAAACTATTTCTTAAATCAAATTCTACGTCCATTTACGGTAACATTTTTATAAAGTCAACATTACTATGAAATCAAAATTTTACATCAAAATCAGCATTTTTATCAAAGTGAATTTGTTTTTTATAAGAAACCAAATTATTCATCAGTCTACATAATTTTAGTACAAAATCAAGATTATCGAGTAAAAAAGATTTCATCTTTGTTGATCATTCTATACTTATACTATCAGCTGCGCATGAGGGTGGCGCAGCAGAGGTAACGAACCAGTCATGAATTCTGGGAAAAAATCTGGGTACTCACGGGAGAAAAACAATAACAAAAGCAATAACCAGTCCACGGAAATTGCTCTGGATCAGTGGCCCTTTATATTTAAAAATAAATGTTGTATCTCAAACACTCTTTTCATACGTCTCTTTCAGTATTATAAAGATCAAGCTATCGTCACTATCATCTCCGCTGAAACTAATCTAAAGCCAATGATACTGTAACATCAATGCAAGGTCAACCTTTCTTCAAGGTTATAGGGCAAAAAAGGTGATGATGTTGACCTCTACAGCGTTTATAACATCAACACAGAAATTTTTCAGAGTGAGTTTAGTTTTACACCACACATTCCAGCTATATGGCCGGAAAGTTTCCAGAAAAATCAATGATTTAAAAATTCATATCTTTGGCATCAAGTATTGCTATTTCTAATTGATGTGCAGAAGGTATACCACACGACCGACCTGCATTAGAGTATGGGGATCTGAGTACTTTCAAACTGAAGAGTCGGCAAACAAATCCAGCCATGGACTAAACATGTGAATTTATTCACAAGAAATGCACTTGAGAAATGTAAAAGTAATTAATTGCACAGATTTACGAAAGCGCAAACAAGACGAGACATTTGAAAATACAGTCAAACACCATTGTGGCGAGGTCAAAGCGACCTATGTAAATACTTCAAGTTATTCAAAGTTTGACACAACTCAAAAATGATGACTAAATAAGGATTACACACGTAGCAACTTCAAGACAACAACTTTGACTTAGCACTATTTTTCTTTTACACCTAAAATGACCACTCTTGTTTTCAAAGCAATTGGAAAGTTAAATAATCATACCAATTGCTTTTGCTGTACAACCAAAACTTGATTATTGCCATCGATCCAACTTACATCACCTTACTAAATATCTGAAATTGCTGTTATAAATCTGTACATGGCGGACATTGTTGCCATGGCAACCTATGACTCACACACTGATGTTTCCTGGATAAGTTTCGTATTAAAACTAACAAAACAAGAAAGAATTTTAACCAGTAAGTTACGCAAGAAAATGGATGGAGTGCGTAACTATGGTAACCAAGTGTATGCAACAACAAACTTCTTGTCAAAGATATCCTTGTTTAAATAGCAGACATTTCATATAAGTAGTACATATGTTGAGCCCCAAGGAACATTATCAAGGGCAAATAGGAAAATACAAACCATCAACACAAGAAGAACTTGGCAGCCAAGGGAGGCAACTACGCACAGCAAATTATGGACTGACACAACTGGGCCGTCAAAAAAAAGAAAATGAATACAAAAATATTGAAGAGATTGGAAAGATGTTAAATTTAAACAAAACAAAATCACTGTGGTGGTCCTTTGATCATAACAATTATTCAATGTGTTGGAGGCGAAATTTCCGTAATGAACAATGGTAACAAAAAATACAGTACAAATATGACAAATATTTCATCTGTGGCATGTCAACATATATCGGCAGAAAGTGGACACTCTATTGCTGTCCAGTGTGGGTGTTGATAGAATCTTCACCATGTTGTCCGATCGAAGGTATCCTTTTTCATCCAATGCGATAATTCGATATTGTACGAACTGTTCATGTCATGCTGTCCATAGAAAAATCACAGCACAACTTCATAATCCAATCAAGAAGTATCTTCCACTTTTGTCCATATCATGTTTTCTATTCAGAAGCCTGCTCTGAATATCTCAGCCAATCAAATCATGCCCTGTACATCCTATCAAAATCAGAGATGTTAAAAAAGCAATGCTGACAAGGGAGGCTACTCCGGCTTTTCCAAGTTTTGTTTACAGTCTTGAGCCATGTAATAGAAATACTTCAAGCACTCGGCCACAGGAAAAGCTTAAATTGTTTATTTACAACGTGACAAGTTAGAAATAGCCATTGTATTTATTATCACAAACAGTGACAACAGAGTCTGTAGTGAAACAAAATGCTGAGTTAAATCCACATGGTCTCCACACAAATGGAGGAAACAAAATGGCTTCTGTCCCTGAATCGCATGTGGAACAAGCTTGTCCACACAGCCAGTCACATGACAGTCACGTGACCGTCACGTGGTAATCACATGACTAGAGCATCAGATCTTCCTCCCCAGTCTATCACATTGTGACCTTTTCACCTTTGAGCCTTGACCTTCCACCTTAGCACAAAATAGCAGCCAATCCTAAGGATTACGAAGAATATACAGAGTATGATGAAATCCAGCCAGAACTCAGCATTTTCAACATCCATCTGCTTCAGAACGTCGGATGCCTTCTTGAAGATGCAGACACTTTCATCACAGTTCAACGATCCCCTGTCGAATCCGTATATAGCTTGTAGAACCCCCTCAAAGGAATACCTGAAGAAAGACAGATACGTGCGTGAGTGAGTATGGTTTTGCTACATTTAGCAATATTCCAGCAATATCACGACAGACAACACGGAAAAATGGGCTTCACACATTGTACCTAAAGAATCCAACTAAGGCCATCGATATGATGAGTGAACACTTTAGACAATTGGCTACCCCTATACCACATGAGAAGGGATAAATATTTTTGAAGCCTTTTGGGTAGGTTGTCCAACTTAAAAGAAAATTAACCCTATGTTATAGTTTGCAGTACAGTACATAGCTGGTATGATACAAAAATCACATTTCAAAACTTCTGAAAATTTATGAAAAAAATTCATTGATATTAGAAAGTTTCATACTGCATGGAGAAGCAGTATGTTTGCAGGATTTACCCTAACTACGTACATGGTTGAGTATCAGTTGAAGTGAGTGAGCAATGATCACCTGTACTAATTATCTCACCTTAAGTGTGTGATGACTACCTATATTAATTATCTCGCCTTTTCGTGTGAGTGATGATCACCTGTACTAATTATCTCACCTTTAGTGTGTGTGATGATCACCTGTTCTAATTATCTCCCCATTAGTGTGTGTGATGATCACCTGTACCAATTATCTCACCTTTAGTGTGTGTGATGACTCACCTGTAGTGATGATCACCTGTACTAATTATCTCACCTTTAGTGTGTGTGATGATCACCTGTACTAATTATCTCACCTTTAGTGTGTGTGATGATCACCTGTACTAATTATCTCACCTTTAGTGTGTGATGATCACCTGTACTAATTATCTCACCTTTAGTGTGTGTGATGATCACCTGTACTAATTATCTCACCTTTAGTGTGTGTGATGATCACCTGTACTAATTATCTCACCTTTAGTGTGTGTGATGATCACCTGTACTAATTATCTCACCTTTAGTGTGAGTGATGATCACCTGCACTAATTATCTCACCTTTAGTGTGTGTGTAGTGTATGTGTGAGTGTGTGATGATCACCTGTACTCCTTATCTCACCTTTAGTGTGAGTGATGATCACCTTTTATCTCAGCCTGTGAGTGATGATCACCTGTACTGCGTGATCTCACCTTTAGTGTGAGTGATGATCACCTGTACTGATGATCTCACCTTTAGTGTGTGTTATGATGTACTGCGTGATGATGATGATCACCTGTACTCGTTGATCTCACCTTTAGGTGTGTGTGATGATCACCTGTACCTGATCTCACCTTTAGTGTGTGATGATCACCTGTACTCGTGATCTCACCTTTAGTGTGAGTGATGATCACCTGTACTTGTGATCTCACCTTTTGTGCGAGTGATGATCACCTGCCCTCGTGATCTCACCTGTCATGAGTGTGTATGGCTTATGTTACAAGCCTGTGTGTTTATACTAGCTAGCCACCTGTACTCGTTAATACACCTGTACTAAAATGTATGAGTTATGGTTACCTGAGCTATTTTCTCACCTGATATAGGACACATAGGAGAGCCACTGTAGATACGTTGGGATTGTGTCAAAGTTGACGAAGAACCCACTGAACAGAAGGATGGGGATAGCTGTGACAGGTCCCAGGAACACAGCCACCTGTGAAAACAGGTAACACCGAGATACACACCTTTACATACACAGACAACCTGGTTCAGACTAGAGTCGTGATTTCAGCGCCTAACGTAGCAGTCACTTCTACATTCAGTCACTGTTCCCACAAAAACACTCTCACATTCTGTACCTTATAAATCAGATCTCCTTACAACAAACTTGTACATGTATCTTGTGAAAAGGATTAACTCTGTTCTATATGAAAAATAATAATAATAATTGCTTTGTATAGCCCATTTCCAGCTATATGCAGCTGCTCAATGGCGCTTTACAAGTTAGAAGTCACTTTATTACAGCTCAATCCCTAGATGAGAAAAGAAATGTTTTGAGTTTTCTCTTAAAAGTTGAGAGAGAGTCACTGCTCCTGATGTCAAGGGGGACCGCGTTCCACAGTGCGGGAGCTGCAACTGAGAAGGCTCAATCTCCAGCCTTTGTTGATGTTGATGGAACAACCAGTTTCTCCTTCTGGGCAGAACGTAAGGTTCTAGATGGGTGGTAGACCGCTGTATATATTGACGTTGTATATATTGGTAATTTGAAATTATCCGACGAAATTTGCAGGCCGCTTGTTAAATGTTGCACAGAGGTATCAATGTCTATCATGGATAAACCCTGTACTTTGGAGGATTAAACATCATAGTAGCCAATTATGTGATCAATCAATCAATCTTGCTGCCTTATTGTTTGTTGTTTAACGCAGCACTCAGCAATATTCCAGTTATGGCAGCGATAATTATGGACCAGAAAATCCAGCGATCAACAGCAACAGCATCAATCTACGCAATTGGGACACGATGACATGTGTCAACAAAGTCATCTAGCCTGACCACCCGATCCCGTAGGTTGCATCTTACGACAAGCATGGGTTACTGAAGACCAGTTCTGACCCGGACCTTTAGTGGTGTTCCCCAACTGACAAACACCCACAAACTGCCGTGTGGACAGATTACCTGTAACGACGTGGCAGCCCCGATGAGTAAGCCCAGTGATTGGGCAACCAGTGACGTCTGGGTCGACAGGGTCAGGAACATCACAAATCGCACAAAGTCGTTTGGCTGCGAAGTCATCCAGTAGACAATGGACCCATACACCAATGGAAATATAATCTGGAAGACAATTGGATAAAACATAAACACGCATACAATGAAGATGACGATATTCTGAATCGGTATGGATACCTTTTCGTTTGGTGTTTAACACCAAATTTGGCATGGATACTCTACAGTTTGTTATTTAAATGCCACACAAAGAAATATTACAGCTAAGGCCAGACCAATTTTATTTCTTGTTTTATGGATCCACTGGTCGTATTTTTCCAAGAATAAGAAAAAAATTAAAATTTATTTTCCCCGCTCAAAAACTAAAATCCTCATGTTTTATTGGCCAAAAATGTAAACTTACAAAAAAATAATAACTTTTGATTGTTTTTTGCCCCATAAACACTTCATAAATTGCCCCCAAAACCAAACTTTTAGTATTTAAAAGGACTATTAATTTGACAGGTGATTTCTATTTTTATGTTTTTTCAAAAATCCGTAAAACAAGAAATAAAATTGGTCTGGCCTAAAGAACATTTTCAGACAATTCCCAAAACATTATATTTTAACTTCCAAAGTATAAAAAGCCATCTATCTACGAAAATTTATGAACATCCTTTATATGTGCATCAAAAGTTGACATTTAACTGGCTAAAGTCACATTTTTCAAATGAACATTATATGATGTGAATCCAACCTGCAATGTCACTTTTCATGTTTTAGTATTCCAACCCTGTTTCACCACTGAGTCGCTGGTCAGGGACAAAAGGGAGTTCAATCTCACATATCACCAACTCTAGTTGTCAACATGCAATCTCTCTCTTAACCTCTATCATTATAAGGTAGACCGCCTCCGTGGTGTAGTGGTTAGAGCGTCCGCCCGAGAGCGGAAGGTCGTGGGTTCGATCCCCAGCCGCGTCATACCAAAAGACATTAAAATATGGTACTTGTTGGTCCCTGCCTGGCGCTCGGCGTTAATGGGTACAACAAGGACTGGTCGGCTCGGAGTCGGTATAATGTGTCTGAGTGGGGTATTCATGCTTCACTGCGGCATGGTACCTCAGTGAGCTAGCACCATAAAACCAGCTTAAAAGTCTGGGCTAGTACAAGCAGCCAGACATACACACGCATGCACGTCGTCATATGAGCGAAATAACCTTAAGTACGACGATAAACCCCATTTCACCTCACCTCATTATAAAGTATGACAGTGTGTTATTTCTTTCTTGTTAGTATTTCTTGCATATCGATGGTTCAAGGAGCATATTAATTGTAAGATCCAACAACACCCTCGACATGTTGGAGATTCCCAAACCTCCCAACTCTGCACGCCTACTCACCTGGAATGGCATGTCGGCCATGGTTTTAGCCAGATAGTAGGCTTTGAGACTGTACCAGTAGTTCAAGTGCTCCCTGACGAACACCGCCATCTCCATCGGAACTGAAATACAGAAAATTAACAGTCATCAGAAAATTAAAAGTCAAGACCTACACACAAAGATTTCTCATTTAATTGTTTTGGGGGGTTTATGTTGGAGGCAGGTAATTTTTTCAGTCACTCCTATAAAACATGCTTCTGAAAGAATAATCTGGATTTTTATTTCATATTTTATAGCATTTTCAGCGAGTTTTATAATTCAAAACACAACAAAAATTTCTCACTTTTCACAGTTTACTGGAACACGTTATATATTAAAATACAGTTTCTGAGGACTATTCTCATCTGGAAAATGATAAAGGAGTGACAAGATTTTCTAACGAAAAAAGCAAGGGGATCTGTTGGCCACATTGGGGTGAGTGAGTGAGTATAGTTTTACTGCTGCTTTTAGCAATCTAACCACTAGGCTACCCCACCTTCCCTACACTGGGGTGAAAGAATCACAGAACGGCAAAACACTCACATGTGAGAACAGTTGGCATGAGGGCAGTGAACATCAAGAACAGCATACAGAAAAACAGACATCCCGCGTTGTTGAAGACTTTGCTGGCTTCGTTGCCGATGCCAAGATAGAGGAGGCCAATGAGGATGCCCACAGTGAGGTGGGAAATGAGCCTCAGCCTCGTCAGGGTCTGCAATACAACTACCACTCTCTAAGATTCATCTTAACATCATAAATCTGATTGCAGTATATATAAATTCACAATCTGGACATATTGGGTGTATGAGGCTGGTGAAGGTGAAGGTCAATTACCATATACTTCATGTAGGTGAAGGTCACATATTCTTCTTGAAAGTGAAGGTCACTATGTCCCTAATGATGGAGGTGAAGTAGAGGAGTCTGAGCACACCATTTCATAAAAACTAAAAATATCCCCCAAATTTTATGATTTGTAACTTTTTTTGATCAGCATACAGGGTTCGAAATACCCCATATATTAGTGTGCCATGGCACGGTAAATATTGAAATGGCACGGATAAAAAATGTTCTCGGTGCCCTTTTGACACGCCTAATATTTTAGAGACATAACTCACATTTAGTCATTTAATCCGCAAAACAATTATTTTTTTCCAAACTGAATAATACCATACATATTTGCTCAAAAACCCATTTCTTTATTTAACAATAAATTTCAAATGATCATCATCATTGTCATTTATTCTAAAAACATGTGGGCATAGTCGATTTCTGAAAGGTACACCTAAAATATTTGTCTGGTGCCCTAAGGCACACTTAGAAAAAAAAAAGTATTTCTATCCCTGGCATACATCATCAAATAGGTCAGAAGTTTGATGGGACTTCACACATTACAGGCTGGAGGTGACCCACTGCGCCATAACAAAGGTCAAAGGTCAGAGGTGACTTACCGCATCCCTCATTATAGAGGTGAAAGTCCTCATGAAGAGAATCCTGAACTGGGTGAAGCAGCTGGTGGCGAACGTGTGACACTCCTGGTCATACATCAAGTCCTGCAACAGACAATCTTGCTTGATAACAATGACTTGCAGAGTTTCTCAATGAGACTGTGGACATAATAACTGTCTCAGATCAACATCCTGTGTTTAATGTAGTTCAACAAACCAAAGGGATTGAGGTTTGTGACACATGGACATAATTAGGGCAAATCTGATATTTTAACCAGCACATCCTTGCAAAGCTAAGGGAAGTAACTATGTATTGTCTCTTGTGATGACAGGAAGGTTGAAACTCCTATTGCAGGATAGCATTTTCACACCTTTACATCTCGATCAAGCACCTTACACCTTTTATTTTGTTTTCCAGAAGTTCGAGAAAACTATAGAAGCTTTTAAAACTTTGTCAACATGGTCAATTTGAAAAGTGTAATTTTAATGACAAATGAATGGTATTGTAAGCTGGTCAGCAATATGCCATGACGGTCTATTGACAAGTCCAAACAAGATTGAGGAGTACGGTTTCACACCAGTTTTGCAATATTCCAGCAACGTCTTGGCGAGGAATACCAGAAATGGGTTTCACACATAGTACCTGACAGACAAGACAAACCTGAGACTGGAAGCTTGTGCAACAATTACTACTTTGAGGTAGGTGGCGGCGGTGGGGTAGCTTAGTGGTTAAAGCGTTCGCTCACCACGCCAAAGACCCAGGTTCGATTCCCCTCATGGTTACAATGTGTGAAGCCCATTTCTGGCGTACCCCGCCGTGATATTGCTGGGATATTGATAAAAGTGGCGTAAAACCAACCCCCTCACTCACTTAAGTAGGACACACAAGCCAGTTCCTCCCTCATATTTTATCCTTTCATATGTAACAATTCACTTCAAATTCTTCACTTCAAACTGTTTCCTACAAACGATAGCTTTTGCCATTTTCAGGGGTGGAAATAACTTTAAAATTGATAGTGTACTCCGGTACAGTGGCACGTGTGATGCCACTTGCCCTGATAATATTTCCACTATACCGACCGTTTTCCTGCTGATTTTTTAAATAAACAACATAATTAACATTGGACAGTCAACTGGAAACCGGTACAGTGTGATACACAAATTTGCTTGATCGACAGAAAAAAACACTGGACTCGGACGTCGGGCAATGGGTTATTTCCACCCCTGCATTTTGGTCTTGTAAGATTTCAAAACATTCAATAAAAATTGTAAAAATTTAAAGTAATAACACTGCTCCAAAGTAACTCCTTTGTTGATTCACACTGCTTTCAGCAATATTCCAGCTATATGACATCCTGCAAATAAACACATCCGGACCAGACAATCCACTGATTGATAATGAGCAACAATCCATGTCGATGACATTCAATACACAACAATGGCATGCAATCAACTCAGGCATCGAGACTGACCACGGGATCCAAAACCTTGCCTCTTACAACCAACACTGGCCACTTGGGCCTATTCCATCTAGAATTCTGGCCAAGATGTAAGTGATTAATTGGTGCCATGAGAATCATGAGATATCTATGTTAATAATGCTCCAGTATAAAGTGCAATTCCCACTAAGACGTGTATACCCTTTGTGCAAAAGAGAAGTATGCCTCAACCTCGCCAATCCAGGGAATTATAGCTCCATTCCTTCATGGTAAATACCCTGAACCTGTTTAAATACATAGCCTTGCTCTGAAATCGGCGACTCTAAAAATAAATGCTGATTCAAATGACTGTTTTTCATCATATTCACAACTGAAAACGTAGATTCTAACTTCTAAATCTCTCACACAACATTAAAATATAAGGAATTCCTTCTTGTGTTAGTGACAAAAAATATATTTCCCAGAAAAGAGTGAGTATGGTTTTACACCTCTTTTAGCAATATTCCAGCAATAATTAGAATAAGTAGAATTACCCCTCACAATTACCGATACTGTGGGTGTTGCGTTTCTAAGTTTGTTGAGTACATAGATGGTCACCAAATCTAAACGTCCAATGAGTATCATTACAGCGAGATAGGAGTGAGTGAGTGAGTGAGTGAGTGAGTGAGTATCACACTAAACACTATTCCAGTCTCAGCCTAATGTTGGAGTGAGTGAGTGAGTTTTGGTTTTACGCCGCTTGTAGCAATATTCCAGCAATATCACGGTGGGGACACCAGAAATGGGCTTCACACATTGTACCCATGTGGGGAATTGAACCCGGGACTTCAGCGTGACGAGCGAACGCTTTAACGACTAGGCTACCCCACCGCCCCAATGTTGGAGTGAGTGAGTGAGTTTAGTTTTATGTAGCTATTAGCAATATCCCAGCAATATCATGGCAGGGGACACCAGAAATGGGCTTCACACATTGTACCCATGTGGGGAATCGAACTCTGGTCTTCGTCGAGACAAGCAAACGCTTTAGCCACTGGGCTACCCCATTGCCACTTTCCAGATAAGATGTTTCTCATATGCAATGCCTTAATATAAGGTTGCTTCACTTGCAGAAGGTGAAGGGAAATGGTGTTAAATGTTATTCCAAGATTATTCCACCCATAGAGTGACATGCATGTGGGTTGTACCAGTAGGGAAGTCAGATATGGTGGCCATCTTAGAAAACAAAATGGCTGCTTTATACACTCACTAAAACAGCCATATAGCTTAACGTTTTGACATACTCATTTCGGCATGAACTAAAAGTATATGTAGACTCCTGAATAAGTGGTGAGTGAGTGAGTTTAGTTTTACGCCACACTCAGCAATATTCCAGCTGTATGGCGGCGGTCTGTAAATAATCAAGTCTGGACCAGGCAATCTAGTGATCTACAGCATGAGCATCAATCTACCTACTGGAATACGATGACGTGTGTCATCCAAGTCAGCAAGCCTGACCACCCGATCCCGTTAATCGCCTCTTTCGACAAGCATGGGTTACTGAAGGTTCATTCTAACCCAGACCTTCATGGGTTCTTTTGGTAGGATGCATTTAGAGATCAAATCAAGAACTTTGAGCTCTCTTCAGAGAGGCACAGGCACTCACACGCAGGCAATCCTCGGACTTAATGCAGATCTGAGCTCAACTCAAAGACTGAATAAGTATTTTCACATATTTTTCGATTTTAAGCACATATGCAAAAGTCATTCTGTGTTAGTGTTGTAAACAGAAATGAAGCTTTGATGTTGGATGCAAATAGATCCAGGGTATTTATAACAGAATGGAGCCCCGAAAAGATATGGTTGCAAAGTTTTGCCAGTACAAAGAGATCTTAGCGATAAGGTGACCGTAACTTCCATACCTTAATATAGACTTAAGGAAGTCTTAGCGCTAAGATTGTTTTGTAAAACACCCTGGATTAACGAGGATGAGCATGCTTCAACCTGAAGAGAAAAGACCGTCAAAACAAATACTGTACACCATGCAACTAGTTCACTACAACTCGAAGGAAACATTTAAACCATACAGATAAATAA
Source organism: Haliotis rubra (assembly GCF_003918875.1). NCBI lineage: Eukaryota > Metazoa > Mollusca > Gastropoda > Lepetellida > Haliotidae > Haliotis > Haliotis rubra. The sequence goes on along the minus strand of NW_025765279.1, from coordinate 79,757 downwards.
TAAACAAAATATCACTTCATGCAGGAATATGCCCAAAAAAATTAAAAAGGATAAAAAAATAAAGAAAACGAAACTGAGGCACAACATGAATAATATTAGTTGTACATAAAATAAAATCAAGGTGTAATGTGTCATGCCCCTACTTCCCCAAGCCAGCCTTTATAAGTTTCCATATTTTACTCAATATTTTCTTGATAATATGGAATAACCAAACCTCCAAACCATATATCTGAAGTCAATAAACATTAACTTAATTATCTTATTTATCTTGCATCATCTCTTTAAATGTCATTTTAGAGCAGAATCGCTGTTTGCAAGAATTTCACAGATAGTTATTTTCCAAAATAGTATCAGAAATTGTAATCCATTATTATCAAATTACCAAGCAATAATTTTCACAAATTTTAAATGTATAATTATCCCAAAATTTTCTGTCCTTATGCTTAGGCCCTTCACAGATTTTAGATGATTCATTTAAAAGGGTTATTTCACGATCAGCATATTGAGTGAAAGTGTCTGGTTAACAATCGCATTAAAATCAAATGTTTTACTCTAATAGGAACCACTTTGCATGAAGATCTGAAGATGTTTTCATAGGTGGTCACCTCAGATGAGTGAGTGAGTATGGTTTTACGCCGCTTTTAGCAATATTCCAGCAATATCACAGCAGGGGACACAGAAATGGGCTTCACACATTGTACACATGTGGGGTATCGAACTCGGGTCTTCAGCGTGAAGACGCATAAACCACTAGGCTACCCCACCTCAGATGAACCCTTACAGTGTTTTAACTGCCGAATCTAAACAAAGGACTGATTTGTGTGGAATTTCAAGAAGTTGGAGAGTCAGATAATGACAAACGTTATGGATGGACAACTTCCTTATTAAGTGATGTGAGGTAACGATATAAGAATCTGTATCGAAATGTCGCATCACCTAATAAAATAGTTATTCATCCATAATGTTTGATCTTATCTAAACCAAAAAATCATGGGCTCTTGAACCAATAAGATGCCAGTTTATACAAGCATTTTTTTTTCCTTTTTGGGTGAAGGTATCAAAATAGGTCCTAAAAAAATTACATTCCAGCTTTAATTGTTTACATTTGGAACTGATTGGTTGATTTTGTTTTCAAGAGCCCAAAATCAAACATCCTACTTTTAATCCTTGGCTCACTCATAGCAACAATTAAGATGCTTTCATATTGATTGGTTGATCAAAAGTTCATGTGATGCGACCTCCTATTGAGGAGCTGTCAGATCTCTGCGGAGGGGTATCGATTCAGAGTAAGGATCTGAATTTAACAAGATTATGAGGTTAATAAAGGCGAAGAAAGCAAAAAAATTGATATCAGTTTGATTTTACTGCATCTCTCAGCATATATACCTCAACTATAGGTCGAACATGGGTCATACCATACTACACTACAGAAAACCATGGTTACCATGGTAACGTTACAAACCTCAGACGATTCTGACTGCTGAAAACACAATAAACAAAGGAAAAACACTTTATAGTAAATACACCTACAACAATTGAAACTTGACAAAAATACTAGAATCGACTAGCTAGTCATGCTGGGATACGACCATGTTGGTTGTTGTTCATTGGTGCAAAACTCAGATACAAGACTGGGATTACAGAGTTATCTCCCTTTGAGAAGTACGCATTCAAAAATGTTCTCCAATCATAATTTATTTTCACTCTTTTATGTTTACTTGATGTAGTTCCACATATTTTTCACTTGTACCAATCATGATTCATTCTTTTAACCAAATGAGGAAGAAAATCTGTCAAAAACAAGATGCTGAGCTAAAAAGTCGAGCACAAATATTAGCAGTCAGGTAGGCAATGTGATTTCAAAAGAGAATTTGAAAAATAGAGACTTAAGCTGACAGCATGTGCTCATGGCCTTTGACAAAAAGAAAACTTTTGTTATTCCAAACAAACAAACCTCAGTTTTAGGGACTCCTGCAATGCAAATCCCGTTGACCCCCCTGGTAACGATTGGGGCGTGTCCATTCGAATATCCATTGCAGCATCCATTCTCCATCAGTTTCCTTTTTTCAGCTCCTTCTTCACAGTGATTGGTGCATTCTTCATGAACACTTGGTGTAGGGGTGCAGTCCATTGGCGTCGTCGCTGGACTGGGGTTGGGAGTTCGGGAGGCAGATAGCTTGCGCTGGAACTCTATCTGGAAGGGGTCACACTTTCCGGTCTTGAGTGCCATCGTCAAACGCCGGACTTTGTCCTCTCCATATTCTCCAACTGACACCTCCATCACTGCAACACAATAGCTGAAATGATCCCACGATCTCCCGAATGCTTCTCAACCCAAAAATGTACTAGAATCTGTACTTTCCTAAGAAGTGTAATCCCAAAAATAACAAATGTCACAAAAATAACAAATGTCACATCTGACCACATTTAAAAGGTATTCTGTATTCATGGCTTCAGAGAGGCGGTGGGGTAGCCTAGTGGATAAGGCGTTCGCTCGTCACAGCGAAGGCCCAGGTTCGATTCCCCACATGGGTACAATGTGTGAAGCCCATTTCTGGTGTACCTCGCCATGATATTGCTGCAATATTGCTAAAAGCGGCATAAAACCCAACTCTCTCACTCACTCATGGCTTCGGAAATTCCACCTGTCAGAGGGGTACACTATCAGCTGTGTTCCATTTTGTTGGTGCCAGGTGGCTGGGTGGGTTAGACTGCAGACTTTGTGTGGTGGCGATTAGAGGCCTCACCCTGAGAGTGTGCGTTTGAATCTCAACCCCAACAGGTACAATGATATGCACTTTACAGTGAACTTTGTATTTAACTGTATTCCTAAATATAACATATATATTCAATTGTTACTAAATAATTTCTTTTAAGTCATATGACACACCTGCTCGAGTTTAATAATTTCTTTATTATCCATTTTATTCATGTACATTTGTGCAGTAAAACACGGTAAGCAAGTGTGACTGCCCTCTTCATTGACGTCACGTTGAAGCGTTTAATGACGTCACAGCCGACGAAATACAGAAACAATGGTTTCTAGGCAAAAGTACGATATATTGATACTGGTTATGTTTCGCCATATGGATAATAATGATATTTATTATGACCTCGCTTTGAGAACATAAAGGGAAAACAGCTCAAAACATGGTACATGTATTACAACTGACTCTAACTTACCATAGTCCGCTGGGTTGTGGTAGTTCGGGCATCGAAGTCCCTGAGACTCAAAGTATGGCAGTAGCGCCGGGATGCTCCCTCTGTACACACACTGGCCCTCCGCCAACATGTACAGCTGGAACACAGGACAGAATCAGCGGTCAATATCAGACATAACTGTTGGTCAATATAGGATAACATAACTGTTGGTCAATATGAGGTTAACATTCATCAGTGAATATAGTGAGTGAGTGAGTTTAGTTTTAACGCCGCACTCAGCAATATTCCAGCTGTATGGCGGCGGTCTGTAAATAATAGAGTCTGGACCAGACAATCCAGTGATCAACAGCATGAGCATCGATCTGCGCAATTGGGAACCGATGACATGTGTCAACCAAGTCAGCGAGCCTGACCACCCGATCCCATTAGTCGCCTCTTACGACAAGCATAGTCACCTTTTGTGGCAAGCATGGGTTGCTGAAGACCTATTCTACCCCGGATCTTCACGGGTCTATCAGTGAATATAGGATAACACCACAGTTAATCAATATGAGGTTAACATTCATCAGTGAATACAGGATAACATCACCAAGCGTAAACATGAGCATAACATCGTTGGTAAGTATAGGATAACATCATGGTTGGTCAGTATCTGGACAAAATAGCTAAGAGTGTCACAGGAATCTATCCAGGATTCCAACAAAGTGCAGTTCTTTTACTGGAGTTGGTGAAATACAAATCACTTCTACAAAGCCACGACATTATACAATTATAGACTGGTGATAAGGTCAATACCTGTTTTTATGGACCCCCGAAAAGCAATATTTACTTCGGACTTCGTCCGGTATTGACCGAATTCACCAGACCGTAATTGTTGTATTATGTAATAACCCCCCAAAAAAAAAACATGTCCATTTAGTCAAGAAAAGTAATGTTAATTTCGCTACAAACCAATAACGTTATGTCAACAATACTGTGACATGTAAACAATAGAATGACATCATAGTATGACATCAAAATGTATCTTTAGTAACTCAAGTCAATATGAATTTTGGTCGGACCTGGTTTGGAGACAATATGCTTTTCTGTCGATGGTCACGTGACCGCCTCTAGACCAATCAGGTAGCCGGAAAAATATGCTTACATAATATTCATAACTGCGTGACAAGATTCAGGAAATGATTACTGACAGCCTCTCAGATGTACTTGATAAATTCTGGGGTCATGATGAGTGAGTGAGTGAGTGAGTGAGTTTAGTTTTACGCCGCACTCAGCAATATTCCAGCTATATGGCGGCGGTCTGTAAATAATTGAGTCTGGACCAGACAATCCAGTGATCAACAGCATGAGCATCGATCTGTGCAATTGGGAACCGATGACAACCAAGTCAGCTAGCCTGACCACCCGATCTCGTTAGTTGCCTCTTACGACAAGCATAGTCACCTTTTGTGGCAAGCATGGGTTGCTGAAGACCTATTCTACCCCGGATCTGCACGGGTCGGGGTCATGATGAGATTACCCTAGCACTTTCGGAGTTTGTCCACAAGACAATCACATCCTTGCTGAATGAACTTACGTGGTCAAACATCTCAAAGAGTTTGGCGCTGGGCTGGTGTATGGTGCAGATGATGGTGCGACCGCCTGCCGCCAGCGTCTTCAGTAGACACACACACTGGTAGCAGGAAGCGCTGTCCAGGCCGCTGGTCGGCTCATCAAAGAACATGACTGGTGGATTGTTGACTAGCTCCAGGGCAATGGACAGCCGTTTCCTCTGGCCGCCAGACAGGTTACAGGTTCTGGTTTTCTTGGAATCTATGAGGCTTAGTGTTTCCAGGATCTCATCAACCTGGTTGAAAAGGGATTTCTTGTCAACACATAGATCTTAAACCTGAGGAAAGTACGATCCTTGTCACTACATGGATCTAAGCTATCTGAGTAAAGATTGATTTCCTGTCAACAGACATATTTCAACCCCATAAATATCATATTTACTGTATCATAATTACCTTATTCCCTGGGTTCCCTATACAATACATATCTTATTTCCTGAATTATTCTAAGAATTCACTATATGACATATATTTTATTCCAAGAGTTCACTATATGATAAACATCTTATTCCACTATGTGATACACAGTCATGCCTCGTTTATCCAAGCCTCAGATATCCGGAAAACTTGCCTTCCGAAAAAAAAATATCCTTAAAATGAATTCACAACGTTGTAAAATTACTTATCCGGAAATCTGGTTTTCATTTTCACATACCAAACGCTAAATTATATGCATTTTTTTCTCATATATCTGAATGGCTGAGTGCCTGTCAGTATGTTTACACACACATTTTACAGAGTGGCCTTGTGTGCCCTAACCTAAAAGAAGTTGGCCGTCTTTGAAGTCTTTTACACATGGTCCTTATATCAGGAAATTTGTTTAACCGGACAATTTCAAGAAAAACACAAGTGTCCAGATAAACAGGGCATGACTGTATATCTTATTTCAAGAGTTGACTATACGGCATATATCTTATTCGCTGAGTTGACTATACAATATACATGTTATTCCCTGAGTTGACAATACAATATATATCTTATTCCCTAAGTTCACTAAACAATATATATCTTATTCCCTGAGTTGACTATACAATATACATGTTATTCCCTGAGTTCATTATACAATATATATCTTATTCCCTGAGTTGACTATACAATATATATCTTATTCCCTGAGTTCACTAAACAATATATATCTTATTCCCTGAGTTGACCATACAACATATATCATATTCCAAGAGTTCACTATACAATTTATTTCTCTTATTCCCTGAGTTGACTATACAATATGTATCTTATTCCCTGAGTTGACTACCCAATAAATATCTCGACTCTATCTGAAGACACCAACCATTTCCTGTTTGTCGGCAGTAGAGAGGCTCTCGTTGAGTTTGAGATTGGCGGAACACATCATGGACTCCTGGACCGTGAGGTGGGGGAGGAGATGATCATCCTGCATGATGTAGCACGACATCTTCCTGAACATCCGCAAGTCGCGATCCTTCCCTCGAACCAGGATCTGACCTGAGATATTCTTTGTCCTTGTGGAAACAAAGCATCACTTGACAAAACTGATAATTGTCCATTTCACATCCCAGTCGACATCACATCACTTTCAGGCACAACCATTAAATAATCGGTTCGAGACAGATTACCTAAAGACAAGCATTATATTTTCTGAAAGGAGTTAGTGAAGAGAACACTTTTTATAGCTAGACAACTCCTTTATTGCAATATATGCCACATTTCTGTGTAGATGCTAACACCGTTGTCAAGCAGTGTTCCTCTTCATCCTACCAGCTTTTAAATGCCACTTAAAGAAGTTAAGGAGAGAGTGAGTGAGTGAGTTTTACGCCGCTTTAAGCAATATTCCAGCAATATCAGTGTGGGGGACACCAGAAATGGGATTCACACACTGTACCCATGTGGGGACTCGAACCCGGGTTTTCAGCGTGGCGAGCGGACACTTAAACCACTAGGCTTCCCCACTGCCCCGTCTCTGAAAGGAAGTGACACAAGCCATGGACCCACCCACAAAACACAGAACATCGGAAATTCCTGTGAAATCTGAGGACAAACTATTTTTTACAGAACTTTCAGGAACAGATTAAATTTTTCAAAAACATCACCAATATGATTAGTTGCATCATCTCTTGTTGCTATAGCAACTGAACTGACCTGTAACCTGCCAGTATGTTCATGAGGGAGGACTTCCCAGCCCCAGACGGTCCCATTATTGCAGTGAGTTCACCAGACTTGAACCGGCCCGAGATGGACTTCAAGATCGTCTTGGGCTCTGAAACATTATGTAGGTCAGTAAGAACCATGAATTCAATAATCAAAATAATTTATTATGAATTCAACATTGAAATTTTTCATCTTAGATTTCAATTAGATCCATTCTATTTTTGATTTACAAAAGCATCTATTTATCATCGAATTCAACAGAGTCATGTGATCCTTGAATTCAACTATCAGATCTATATAAGGCCCCAAAAAATAAACGTTGTGGTTCCGATTTCCTACATTTCAGAACTAGGGTAGGTAGTTAGGTAGGTTTTTTGGTTTTTTTGCAAAATATTTTTACATTACATGATGATTACTCATGTGTCAGAAAATAAATTTCATTTATTATTTGGTGAGTAAAATTGTTAGGCTTGGCGGGAATATTTTGGGTCGGTCGGGAAATCGGAACAACAAGCTTTTTTTTTAAGGTCTAACCCTTGAATTGAAAAATCAAATCTAAAGTGAGCAATCAAATATATACTGTACAAAATAAGTTAGGGATATTGGTATTTTTATGATTGATATTTTATCAGTGTGTCAATGACTGACTGACTGAGTTTGGTTTTACGCCCGCTTTTAGCAATATTCCAGCAACATCACGGCGGGGGACACCAGAAATGGGCTTCACACATTGTACCCATGTAGGGAATCGAACCAAGGTCGTCGGAAATGGTGTGTCAATGAATAGATAGATCATTATTCATAATTTCAAAATTGACATATATCCCTAACTATGTTTGTCCAGTATATATGGTCCTTGGATTCAACTATCAGACATTTGCGATCTTTGAATTCAACAATCACCCCTAACGGTATATAATCCTAGAATTTCTCAATGCTTGGTTAGCCTTTATGATCCTTGGTTCAGGGTATGTGATAATTGTTCTGTAGCTAACCATTACAGGTGAGGTGAAATTGGGTTTAACGTCGTGCTTGAGAATATTTCGTTCATAGGATGATGTGCATGCGTGTGTATGTGTATGTGCGGTTGCTTGTACTAGCCCAGACTGAAGCTGGTTTTATAGTGCTAGCCCACTGAGATATCATGCCGCAGTGAAGCATGATTACCCCACTCAGACACATTATACTGACTCCGAGCCGACCAGTCCTTGTTGTACCCATTAATGCCGAGCGCCAGGCAGGGACCAACAAGTACCATATTTAACGTCTTTTGGTATGACGCGGTCGGGGATCGAAGAAAGGCGTGGAACACAAGAAATAGGCATTGTCAGAGATCAGACCTGGGTCTTCAGTGTGACAAGCGAACACTTAAACCGCTAGGCTACTTTCCTTCCCAAACAAGATCTCCCTACACAATACACCAAAAGGTTATTACTGATAGGCCAAGGAAAATCCCTCCAAAATAGCTACTGCAGAGATGCCAACCCTATTTTGGGCCTAAGTGTAATACTGGAGGTCAAAGAGTGTAATTTGGACCTAAAAAGTGTAATACTTAAAACACTTACATAGTGAAAGGTGATACCTTTATAAAAATTACTTTTAAAAAGAGTTTATTCACATGAATAGGAAAGATTCTAGACAGAAATACACGTGACCAATCATTATGCAGTTCCATAAATCAAAAATTGTTGGTCAGGTGACACAAAATACTTTAATTCCTTACAAGTTAATTTGAATGAGCGCATTGCTAAGAGTAAGCGATTCCTATTGGTGTAAGGCCATTTCTGAACCCCTACACTAGTGCGTTACGAAAACTATTCCCTGTGAAATTTTATCTACTTTATTGATTCTCGCAAAACGGGTAGAAAAGCGTAATTTTCACAGATTAAGTGTAATGGCGTAATTTAATGGTCAAAATCGTAATAATTACGCCCAAAGCGTAAGGGTTGGCATCTCTGCTACTGATATTGAAAAAAAGATCAATAAAACATAAGCCCAATCTACCTTTACCATTCCATCGACTTTTGGATTATTGAGCCAATATTTCATTTCTCCGCATAACCCAATTACCATGTGGACCAAGGCAAATCTTGAAGCGAATGTGTCTTATTGAACGTATCAGCTAGACAGCTTGTTCAAGGACATCCTACCAGCATGATCAACCAATAACTACTGTTGCCATGGTTACCTGGTAAAACAGTCTGTCAGAACCGGCTAAGAAAAGCCTCTGGTTTAATCAAATATAACCTGTCAGTACTGTAGAATGATACATAAGGATGGCGCTCTGTAGCTTGATGAACAAACTGGTCTTCTATTCCTCGACCAAAAATGGCGGTGAGTGGTTCGTCATAAATGTTGAGGACTGTAGGAAAAGTCTAGTGGTCAAATTACGACAGCTGTTTATCCAGTCTTTGTTAATGACATTCAGTAAGTACGATGGATCAATTTATTCTTACAGTTAAATTATTTATATTCCAAAGGGCACACAAATCACCATTATGAGCCTCCCATGGCAAATATCTATCGTACATATAATATTTATCGACAATAAAGGTGAGTGAGTTTAGTTTTACACAACACTCAGCAATATTCCAGCTATTTGGCGGCGGTCTGTAAATATTCGAGTCTGGACAAGACAATCCAGGGATCAACAACATCAGCATCGATCTGCGCAGCTGGGATACGATGACATGAGTCAACCAAGTCAGCGAGCCTGACCACCCGATCCTGTTGGTCACCTCTTACGACAAGTATGGGTTACTGAAGATCAATATTCTAACCCGGATCGATAACAAAGGTAGTATCCAGATATGAAATTAAGAGATCTATGATGAGATCCAGATGTCATAAAGAGAAAATCCTTTTTGATTACTACAATTATTCTTCATCATGTGACAAGTAAAAGAACCACAGTTCTACAATACAGATCCACATTTAACATGTTAATAATGACACAGCAGTTTAATTATTCGTTTTTATTACCTACGAGGGCGAAAATATCAGGGTTAATATTTTTCATACGATACTCTAGGGTAAAATATCACTTTGTCATGGTGACGTGACGTCATAAACAATGCTATGACATCACGTTTCTTCTGTGATGTTGCGTTCTACATGTGGCGACGGCGGGTGGCCAGCCTATATTTGAAAGTAGATTTGGGTTGATTTTCCTCAATTTGATGACTTCGATAATAAACAGAATATTATATTCGTGTCCATATCACACTATGTTTACGACACTCATGCCTAAATATCGGCATATCCCTCGCTCTTGCTCAAGAAATTCTAACATTTAGGCTCTCGTGTCGTAAACATAGTATGACATGGCTAATGCAAATCTTAATGAGGGTGATCTGGAAACAGGTTTTATTCCAGCTTTTCTGAAGTGTTTACAAGGCATGGCAGGTTCAGGTTATTTGAGTGAGTGAGTGGGTTGGGTTTAGCGCCGATTTTAGCAATATTCCAGCAATCAACCATGGGGGACACCACAAATGGGCTTCACACATTGTACCCATGTGGGGAATCGAACCTGGGTCTTCAGCGTGACAAGCGAACACATTAACCACTAGGCTACCACACGGCCCCGGTTCAGATTGAGAATAAAGAACCAACATTACAGGTATCTTCATGTTATGGGTTTTTGGATGCTTAAGAACATCAGCTGTTTCCTCAATTATCAATTGTCAAACATGTACTTAACTTAATAAAGGGAACGTTAACTTTGACACAAGCCATTACCAGAGCACTTACATGTGTGACACAACCTGCCTCGTCATAGTGAGGGTAAGTGCTACCATTTAAAACCATAATCTCACAATACACAAAATATACTGGTCACTCTCCGGCGGATCACAATGATAAGAACACTCTTCATTGAAGCGCTCAGTTTTTGGTTTAAAAAGTTCCAGGTTGAGTGAGTGTGTTTAGTTTTACACGCTTTTAGCAATATTCCAGCAATATCACGGCGGGGGACACCAGAAATGGGCTTCACACATTGTACCCATATGGGGAATCAAACCCGGGTCTTCGACGTGACGAGGGATCGCTTTAACCACTGGGCTACCACACCGCCCTAGTTCCAGGTTGAAAACTTACTGTGTTAGCTAGACAAAGGAAGCTGTTAACTAAGTGAAATGTTCAGCAGGATTTGGACAGGAAACTTTGACAATGGGACATTTTCAAGATTATTAGCCATTTTCTGAATTTAGAATGGGCCTCTTCCTTGTATCAGTAGTGAACTTCAACATTTTAATGGGCCATTTTTTAATTCTAATGTGCAAAATGGCCCATGGCCCCTGCCTTTCCCAATCCTTGGTTCAGCTTAGTTAATTTTACAAAGAGGTTCAGTTTATCTCAGTATACCAATTTGTAGGCTCCATATTGTCAGTCAAAACACAGGTTCAAAGTGATGTGTTGAGTTCCGAGCGCTTTGAGCAAGATATTCATCCTGGAATGGCGCTTTATAAGTGGACTATTATTATTATTATTATTAATCAACACAATAAACGCATCCTTCAGCTGCCAATCAAAACTCATAATGGGTTTCAAATTTATACTATTGAATGTACAGTCATGACCCGACAATACTTGTACAGACTGCCATATCAAACGTCTGTGGGAGAATGGCGTAATGGCACAGTCTAGATAAAACACAGGGGTGGAAATAACCCATTGCCCGACGTCCGAGTCTAGTGTTTTTTCTGTTGGGCAAGCAAATTTGCATATCATGCTGTACCGGTGTCCAGTTGACTTTCCAATGTTAATTATGTTGTTTATTTAAAGAAGAAAATCGGCCTTAATAGTGGAAAAAATATCAGGGCAAGTGATTTTACATGTGCCACTGTACCGGAGTACACGAGCAATTTTAAAGTTATTTCCACCCCTGAAACACTGTGTAAATATTTAACTTTGAACCGGAAAATTCATTAATCGACATCATTAGCATCAACCTATGACATACATCAAGCCAGGCTTTTACCTCGACTCACAAACACGGTGGTCTCGGGAACCCCTAATTATTAGTTTGAAGGGCCCGTGAAGATCCGGGGTAGAATAGGTCTTCAGCAACCCATGCTTGCTGTAAAAGGCGACTATGCTTGTCGTAAGAGGCGACTAACGGGACCGGGTGGTCAGGCTCGCTGACTTGGTTGACACATGTCATCGATTCCCAATTGCCCAGATCGATGCTCATGCTGTTGATCACTGGATTGTCTGGTCCAGACTCGATTATTTACAGACCGCCGCCATATAGCTGAGCGCGGCATAAAACTAAACTCACTCACTCACAATTAGTTTTAAGGATCCTTGAGGACAATATGAACGTCCTGTGAAGGAACAATGTACAGAACTGTACATTTTGATCATTTCTTTAGAGCCTGGAATAAATCATTGATCATGTGGACTGATGGGTTAAGTGATGCACGTAACTGCTCTGAAAGAAACAACCAAATACTTAGCAAAGTCACAGATATTTTGTGAGTGTTGGGAATAATATTGTGCATCCCTTTAAATATTTTCTGCGTCCATTCTCTAAATTTGAGCATACCAGACGCACATTTGCACGTCGCATAAAACCCTGCATCAAGCGAATTAGAAAATCTGACTATCCAATCCTGTTAGTCGCCTTTCAACAACCGTGAGTTGCTGAAGGTCAGTTCTTGCCTTGTTCTTCACAGTGACATCAATTATGTCAAATGTCATCTAAAATAGGCCTCTTTGACATTTCAATTGATACCGTTATCGTGGATATCAAACCTCTGACAGTGTTATCACGTTATGAGTGTGTATTATCAATTAGTACATATCTGTCATATCACCCAGGGAAAGGTAGAGCAGTGTCAGCTGATAACATTTTGTACCACAGATATCACCGACCATGCCAGATGGTGCTGATTTCAGACTTGCCTACCCCCTTTTAAAGAAAATAGTAAGATCAGCTAAAAAAAATAGTAAGGCAGTTGCATTTGATAGTAAGGCATGTTAATGTCAAGAAATAAAGGAAAAACATTGCTGGTTAAAATCTTAATCATGTTAATATAGTGTTTAATAGTAAAATGTTGAGCCGATCTAATTAACGTTTTTTAAAGTCTTTCACTTTGAAATAAACTTTACCTGCACCATGCAGAGATTATTTATTTATAATGTTTATGATGCGACTTCTGTTTTTCAGGGGGCGGTGGGGTAGCCTAGTGGTTAAAGCGTTGGCTCGTCACGCCGACGACCCGGGTTCGAATCCCCACATGGGTACAATGTGTGAAACCCATTTCTGGTGTCCCCCGCCGTGATGTTGCTAGAATATTGCTACAAGCTCAGTGTTTTTTTCAGTACTTTATGTACCGTAAATGACTCTATAAATAGCATGGGCATGTCTATATCTAATATTCTACCATTTATTTGTAGATATAAGGAATTTCAGTATGATCATAAGGTCATAATTTAGCACCAAAAATAGTAAGCCTTACGCCAAAATCGTAAGGATAGGCAAGTCTGTGATTTCACTGAGAATTGATTCTATTTTATTTTGTTAAAGCAAATTTCATTTTGTGATTCAACAGGTTTAAAGCAAATTTAGTATATTTTAATTCGTTTAATTATCAAGACAGGTGCAATAGCAAAAAAAACAAGAAGAATATTTGATTCAGAATTCCAAAACTACCAAAAGGCACCAGTACACCACCAGATCAATCTATGTGCCATGTTTGGTGACGACATATTGAACGGTTTTAGAGTTCTGCTCCGGAAAAGAGCACTACCACCAATTTCAGGCTAAGTCGAACTTGTGCCATGGAAACGCCAAAAATATTTGATTCAGAATTCCAAAACTACCAAAAGGCACCACTACACCACCAGATCAATCTATGTGCCATGTTTGGCGACGACATATTGAACGGTTTTACAGTTCTGCTCCGGAAAAGAGCACTACCACCAATTTCAGGCTAAGTCGAACTTGTTGCCATGGAAACGCCAAAAATATTTTAATTCAGAATTCCAAAACTACCAAAAGGCACCACTACACCACCAGATCTATCTATGTGCCAAGTTTGGTGAAGACATATTGAACGGTTTTACAGTTCTGCTCCGGAAAAGAGCACTACCACCAATTTCAGTCTAAGTCGAACTTGTGCCATGGAAACCCCAAAAATATTTTATTCAGAATTCCAAAACTACCAAAAGGCACCACTACACCACCAGATCTATCTATGTGCCAAGTTTGGTGAAGACATATTGAACGGTTTTAGAGTTCTGCTCCGGAAAAGAGCGCTACCACCAATTTCAGTCTAAATCGAACTTGTGCCATGGAAACGCCAAAAATATTTTATTCAGAATTCCAAAACTACCAAAAGGCACCACAACACCACCAGATCCATGTATGTGCCAAGTTTGGTGAAGAAATATTGAACGGTTTTAGAGTTCTGCTCCGGAAAAGACAAATGTACACGGACGGACGGACGGACGGACGGACGGAGTCCATTTTAATACCCCCTGCAAAACGCGTTGCGGGGGATAATAAACAAAAAAGAGATTTGAACAGAAATTAGCTGAGGCATCTGATATGTCTACATTGATGGAGAATTAATCAGTAGGTACAAGTAGTATTGACTGGGGACGAGACTGCTATTTTGTTTCACATCCCAATTAGCCACATTTCAGCTGTATAACTGTGGCTTGGAAATAATTGAGTCTGGATCAGACAATCCAGTGATTAATTTAATAATCAACACCCCACAACCTCAGGATAACAACTGTTAATCAACTAAATCAGAGAGACTGCTCTTCTGGAAATCTTGTGCTTGGAATCCCCACACCAAAAAAACAAGTCTGGATTCAGGACTAGCTATCCTGTAGAGTTTGCAGTCTTTGGCTCTTTCGACTCCTGACCGGTAGACTTGCACTGGGACAAGGAGACTCACTTTGGGACAAAGAGACTCACATTAGGACAAGGAGTCTCTTCTTGGGACTAGACGATTCGCATCATGACAAGCAGACTCACCATGGGACAAGGAGACTCACATTGAGACAACGAGGCTTGCAATTGGACTAGGAGGCTTACTTTGGCACAAGGAGACTCACATTAGGGCAAGGAGTCTCTTTTTGGGGCAAGTAGTCATGTTTTGGAACAAGTAGTCTAATACTGGGACTCACATTGGGACAAGGAGACTCACATTGGGACAAGGAGGTTTACCTTAAACCAAGGAGACTCACATTAGGACAAGGAGACTCACTTTGGGACAAGGAAACTCACATTAGGACAAGGAAACTCACATTAGGACAAGGAGACTCACATTAGGACAAGGAGACTCACTTCGGAACAAGAAGGCTCACATTAGGACAAGGAGACTCACTTTGAGACACGGAGGCTCACTTTGGGACAAGGAGACTCACATTAGGACAAGGAGACTCACTTTGGAGACTCACTTTGGGACAAGGCTCACTTTGGGACAAGGAGACTCACATTAGGACAAGGAGACTCACTTTGGGACAAGGAGACTCACATTAGGACAAGGAGACTCACTTTGAGACACGGAGGCTCACTTTGGGACAAGGAGACTAACATTAGGACAAGGAGTCTCTTTTTGGGGCAAGGAGTCACGCTTTGGAACAAGCACTCTAATACTAGGACAAGCAGACTTATTTTGGGACAAGTTGACTCACCTTGAGAAAAGGAGATTCACATTGGGACAAGCAGTTTTGTCTTATACTGAGACATGTCATGGAAATTTATGCTACATAAAAATGAGAGCGCGTGAGTGAGCTTAGTTTTACGCCACTCTCAGCAATATTCCAGCTGTATGGCGGCGGTCTGTAAATAATCGAGTCTGGACAAGACAATCCAGTGATTGACAACATGAGCATCGATCTGCGCAATTGGGAACCGATGACATGTGTCAACCAAGTCAGCGAGCCTGACAACCCGATCCTGTTAGTGGCCTCTTACCACAAGCATGGGTTACTGAAGATCAACATTTTAACCCGGACCTTCACGGGTCTCCATAAAAAAGTAAACCTTTCCACAGATTTCCACATTCCATGGCACACTAACACTAATTGCGTTGTTAGAGCAGATATAATTAATGTAGTTGATCATCAATGATTTCCTGAAAAATATCCATAATCCTGCAGTGGTATGCAGGCATAACAACCAACTATAGTCTGTTTGCAGTGAAAACGTACCGATGAATTTCACTCCAAGCAAAATGTAAATCAAATAAAGTGAAATTAAGATTGCGAATCCTCATAATTTTACCTTGCCCATTGAACATTCAAATCTAAGAATTTTATTCAACTTAGGATATAAGTTGTTTAACAAACGATCATAGTTTCAAATCGCTATTATTAGTTTGTATTACAAGGGGGTATGCACTTTAAATGAAACATCGAGAACAAGTAGGGTTGGTGAAAGTTAACGCTCATCACGTACCGCACGTGCATTTGTTTCACTGTTCCATCTACTGCGTTCACCCCCTTGTAATACAAACCAATAATAGCGATTTGAATCTATGATCGTTTGTTCAACAACTTTTATCCTAAGTTGAAAAACATTCTGAGATTTAAATGTTCATTTGGCAAGGTAAAATTTTGAGGATTCGCAATCTTAATTTCACTTAACTTGATTTACTTTTTTGTTAAAAGTGAAATTCATTGGTACGTTTTCACTGCAAACAGACTATAGCTTGAATCAGCATCAAAACTGTCCAGACTTTGAGTTCTCTGTTTCACAGAGGTATTAGTCAAACCTTTTAACCCTTTGTTAGGCAACAGCATCACCTACTTAGTTTCATCTACCACATCAAGTAATATCACAGATAAGATAATAGGACAGAGCCTCAAGTCAAAGTTCAAAAGGTCAAGTCAAGGTGGAGGTCAGTCATGCACATGTGGACAAAATCTACACATGTGAATGGTAGGCTTCGTGATCAGTTTGAGTGAATTTGAAAATAAAAGTCGGATTTTTTGTCAAAACCCATATTTCACTGACATAAGAAAATATGTTTTTCACATCCTCGAGATGTCACAGCTAGTTTCACCTTGAGTCACTGCCTTCGAAAGTTGTCTCCCTTGGTTCCTGTGTAGCGTAAAACCGAAACAAAATATGAAGTGAAAACAAACTTCACTCGAGACATTAGTGTTGGGAATTGGATAAAATCTCATAATTGATGACTGGTTCATTACAACCGATCAATCATC
Organism: Haliotis rubra; assembly: GCF_003918875.1. Classification (NCBI taxonomy): domain Eukaryota; kingdom Metazoa; phylum Mollusca; class Gastropoda; order Lepetellida; family Haliotidae; genus Haliotis; species Haliotis rubra. The sequence goes on along the minus strand of NW_025765279.1, from coordinate 62,673 downwards.
GAAAATAATTGGTCAGCATCATTTATCAAATTTTTCTGGTTATGTTTGTTACTGCACAAAAAACAAAGAACAAACATGTAGTTCTTATGAGTCTTTTTGTAAATTCCACAAAATGCATGTGCAAATTTAACATCTTTAAAGGATGACTAGTATGTGAGGAACATAAATTTCCTGGAGTCTTTAAGATAAATTCAATCCTGACTTGGAACGAGCTTGTAATGTTTATGAAATGTAACAGACAAAACCAACCTTGTGAAAAATATTGTTAATGGAAACAAGTGTTCCAGAATTGTTTGTGTTCGATTATGAGAAAACATGATCGATTGCTTGGTCAAATAGTCATTGCGACCAATCTTCGTTTATTTCAATTAATCGGACCACCACTACAAGACATTCGACAAAAAGTATGTATTCATTACAAATATCTGCAAAAGTACACTTGGTAAATTTTGCAAAATATAACTTTGAGTGGATAAATAAAAATAACACCCATCAACACAATGAACACAAACATCATAAACTCACACTAGAAATTCTTAGTAAAGACTCATTTCTTTAAGCATATTTAGAAATTTTAAAATGAAACGATCAATCACTGGAGAATTTGAATGCCAGATCTCCTTTAAAATGCCTTGCAACAAAAAATCCACAGCGGAAACATCTGTATGACCTTGACCTTTCATGACAAAGGTAATTCAAGTGTTCCGCAAAGATCAATTTTTAGCCGACATTTATCCTCGCAAATAAGAGTGAGTGAGCTTTGTTTAAAGCCATACTCAGCAATATTCCAGCTATATGGCCTCGCCAATAAGATATTACAGTAGAATGACATCAAAGTATTGATTAACAACAAAAGTTTCAGACAAGGGAAGTGAATGTATGGTGAACATGGTTTACTGTTGGATCGTACTCAATAGCCATGTGTGTGCATGAGTGCATGTGTGGGGGTGTACAGGTGTGGGTGCCTGCATTCGCATGTTTCAAAGTGTACTTGGGTGTTGGCTGCTTTGTGTATTTATTGTTTGCATTAACTTAACCTACTAAATTTAAGGCCCAGATGACCTTCAGTTACTAATTTCAAGGATCCTTACACGGAATACAAGGGTCCAGTGAACACTGTAAAGCAATGAAACTGGTGTAGTATACTGGACCATAAGAGTTATTGATTATTTTAATTACAGGAACCTCTTGTCAAGAATCTAGTACAGCGAATACTTTTTGCATCCCACATGGTGCAATATATACATCATTTCCTGCATTTGTTCTGTACATTTGTGCGTACTGGATGGACATTTTTGCGGCTACCAATATGAATAAAGTATGACACAATTATTTCTTTTTTTCCTTTTTCTTTTTTTCCTAGCAAAAATTATTTCTTTTTTTCCTTTCCTGTTTTTCGTTTTTCTTTTTTTCCGAATACCTATTCAAGAGGTATGAACACCAGGGCCACATATCGGTATAGATCACAGAGAGCAGTAATCAAAAATAAAATAGCAAACAATTATCAATAAATATCAGAGAAGTAAGTTTGAGCGAAATTGCAGAAAAGGTCCATAAGAAATCAACATATTTCCCATCACAATTGAGTGGTGACACATTTCTGCGTATATGAAATATTGTTCTTAACATATTTCGAGGTGGCCCATAAACAAAGACTTGGGGTATCTCTGCATCTCGTAAAGCAATGTTAAACCACTGAGACACCATGATAAAGTTTAACCTTGATACCTCCACTAAGACACTAACAATGAGCCAACAAGACCTTGCCTTGGCCCCTTAATGTCAAACAGACAGCAGGGTAACAACTAGTGTTGGGAATTGGTTAAAATCTCGTAATTGATGATTGGTTCATTACAACCGATCAATCATCAAAAATAATTGGTTAGCGTCATTTATGAAATTTTCCTGGTTATTTTTGTTAATGCACAAAAAAATAAAAGAAAATACATGCAGTTCCTTGGGATATTTTTGCAAATTGCACATCTTTAAAGGATGACTAGTATGTTAGGAACATAAATTTCTAGTCGTCTTTAAATAAATTCAGTTGTGACTTGGAGCGAGCATGTTGTGTTCATGAAATGTAACAGACAAAACCAACCGTGTGAAAAATATTGTTAATGCAAAAAGTGTTCCAGAATTGTTTGTGTTCGATTATGAGAAAACATGATCAATTGCTTGGTCGTTTAGTCATTGCGACCAATCTTCGATTTTTTCAATTAATCGGACCACCACTAGAAACAACACCTTCAACTAGAGACTACCCGCTAGATCACCGAGGCGGTCAAGCTAAACATATGACTAATGCTTCATATATATAACCAACAGATAAGTGGAGATTTCTAATCCTGCATAAGACAGCTTGGCCGTCTAGAGAAGATCACCTGAGATTTGTTCCAATTCCCCAGAGATAATGGCTGAACTATTCCACTGACCTCAACAGGCCGCAGGGATTGCGATAGGTAACTTTGATTGGGAATGGGCCATTTTCAGGATTATTAGCCATTTCCTAAATTTACAATGAGCCACTGCCCTTGTATCAATAGTTAACTTCAAAATTTTAATGGGCCATTTTTTATTCTAATGTGCAAAATGGCCCATGGCTCCTGGCTTTCCAAATCCCCTCAGGCTAAATAATTCATTATCGAAAGCCCAGGCCTAATATGAAATTAACGAAGGTTGTTGTCACAGCGAAGTAACTTCACTAACTGTTTAATTAACTACTTGTTTAATTAACATACTTTATTTTACTCTGGCTTTGTAGTCACAAGGGATATGTATCACAAAGGAAAAGAACTGATATATATTTTCCCATTTGATGTAAAGATTTCTTAAAGATACAAGTCTTTATTAAGAATTTAAATTAACTAACTTAATTTACTTATGAAAATTAACTAACCATTTGAAACCGATGGGTATGAATATTTTCTGATTTTCTGAGGAGTAATTGGGAGGTAAAAGAAAAGTGTCATGGGCTTGAACGAAATGAATATCAACAATATTTCATGGTCTGGTACGCATTAAAGATATATAATGGAACAAATTTACCATAAACAACTACAGTCTTCAACCTACAGTTGATACAATGACTGAAAGTTTGATTTGTGATTAGATATGGCAATTGATGTGGTCTGTGGATTCCATGAAGCTTGAGTGAGTGAGTGAGCTGGAATATTGCTGAGTGTGGTGTTAACAATCCTGGCTTTGTGAGTGAGTGAGTTTGGTTTTACGCCGCTTGTAGCAATATTCCAGCAAAATCACAGTGGGGGACTCCAGAAATGGGCTTCACACCTTGTACCCATGAGGGGAATCGAACACCTGGCTTTGTAGTCACAAGGAAAAGAACTGACATAAATTTTCCAATATGATCAGGCATTTGATGTAAAGATTTCTCAAAGATATGAATGAGTCTTTATTAAGAATTTCAATTAACTAACTTGGTTTAGTTAAAAAAATTAACTATCCATTTGAAACCCAGGGGTATGGATATTTTCTGATTTTCTGAGAGGTAAAAGAAAAGTGTCAGGGCTTGAACGAAACTAATATCAACAATATTTCATGGTCTTGAACGTATGAACACAAGAGCCAGCTAACGATGCTCATGCTGTTGACCACCGGATTGTCTGGTCCAGACTCGATTATTTACAGACAGCCACCATGTAGCTGGAATATTGCGGCGTTAAACAAGAAACCAACCTTATGTTTCTCCACTTTACATGCACACAAGGAAGTCTGAGCTTGTGAACACATAATGCAACAAATCATAACAATGATTGCTCCCTTAGGCAACACAAGCCTTACATTGCATCACACATTGCATCATTACATGGGAGGGGACCCATCATTATTCAGATAACATCAATAAGCTCATTATGTAGCAGCTCATGATGTTTTCATACATGTAATACAGGAGAGATGTGATTAATATCATTTATCATCAGTATGTATTCATCTACCCCCTATGTACATGTTGTTATACAATATTTTCGGAAATAAGTAACACTGACCCATAGAATCTTGGGATAGCTAGCTTGAGTGGAAAAAAACTTGAAATGAACTATACCATGAATTATTCAAGGAGCTGAGTGAAAGCCGTCGCATTCACAGACACAAAAACTTCCTCTTAAAAAGAAAAAAGAAAAATGCATATACCCCTCCATGAGGCACATTACAATTTAAGGTGTTTACCTCAAAGCTGATTTTCTGATAGTAAGCATGGCAAACAGGACGCACAAATTCAAAAGAATACACTTGGGTGAGTGAGTGAGTTTAGTTTTACACCACTTTTAGCAATATTCAAGCAATATCACGGCGGAGGACACCAGAAATGGGCTTCACACATTGCACCCATGTGGGGATTCAAACCCGGGTCTTCGGTGTGACAAGCGGATGCTTTAACCACTCGCTACCCCATCGCCCTGAATTCTCTTGGAAATTCAAGGAAATTTTTTAATAGTTTAAGGCAACAATCTCAACCTTGATAAGTATCTCTTTGTGCACTAACTTGAAAAGCATGGACCAAGGGGCTTAACTCTATAAAACGTGAATTTCAGAAACCAATTTTCAATTTCATTTCAGATCATGATCACCTAAACAGAAATTTTCTTTTCGCCCACTTTTCTTTTTATAGAAAATTGGTCAACATTGAGAAGTGGACGGATAGAATGACTGGTGGATAAGTGAAAGGCTACTTCCTGTCATGAATCAGCTCGGTGTGATACGAGTTGTACCATAATCGAATGGATATATGAGGCATTTGGCGTCACTCGTTTTATCGTTGTTTAGACCATGAACCCAAGGCAAGTAATATAAAATGAGGGTCGCACAAAACCTTATGTACTCTGATCGATAGCACACCAAGAAGTATATATTACAGACATCCATTAATCCGCCATTGTAATAGAATTAAAGCGAACTGAAAATTCGAACATCTGAGGTTAACTTGTACGGCATCACGTGACTTTCGCCAACTCGGACCGATGCCAATTTCTCCCCATAGCAGGGAGTAAGGGATTTATTTTCTTGCTCTGAAGTCCATGTGAAGTCTATATTCTTCATGGCGGTATAAGGGGATTTATTCACAACCTCAGAAACATAGTTCCCTCAGAGTCAAGGACAAATAGTATTTTATCAAGATCACGTGAATCAATCAGATCTCGTATTCCCTTCATGGAGTAAGATAACACCACTTTGATCAGTATATCATTTGTATGACAGCATGTCAGATTGACTATTGCCTTTATCAGCATTGTTCTGCCTAATATAAGCGAACACATAATCAAATGAATGCATAAAGTAGGTCATGGCTTAACCCAGATATGCAGTAACAAAGATCACTGGATCGGAAAAGGCGATTCTTACACAAAATCCTATATAATCCCAACTGTAAGCATCATATACTACTCAACAGATCCAGGGGAACATATCTTTGACTAACGATGACTTCCTTAGCAAATGTTGAGAAGTATACACATAAAATATGAGATACCTTTATCAAATCAGAGTGCCTCAAGTACAGATGCTCAGTGATATAAGATAACAAGGGGTGTTTGTTTGTAGTTTAATGCTCCTCTCAGCAATATTTCAGCTACACGAAGTGGTCTGTAATTAATCATGGTGCTGTAGTACAATTAGCTCTACAATTGTCGTAAGTCTAAGTTAGGGTATGGGAGTTGTGGTCACAGACTGTTCTGTACAATGGCAGCCAGTTCCACACAATCCAGTGAGTGAGTAAGTTGAGTTTACGCCACTTAGCAGTATTCCACATTGACTGACATTGTGAACATTATCTATGCAGCTGTGATATTTCTGACTGGTGACTCTCTGCCCTAAACTATCTACGCAGCTGTGATATTGTGACTCTCTGCCTTAAATTATCTATGCAGCTGATATATTGTGACTCTGGTGACTCTCTGCCTTAAATTATCTGTGCAGCTGTGATATTGTGACTCTCTGCCCTAAATTATCTGTGCAGCTGTGATATTGTGACTCTCTGCCCTAAATTATCTATGCAGCTGTGATATTGTGACTCTCTGCCCTAAATTATCTATGCAGCTGTGATATTGTGACTCTCTGCCCTAAATTATCTGTGCAGCTGTGATATTGTGACTCTCTGCCCTAAATTATCTGTGCAGCTGTGATATTGTGACTCTCTGCCCTAAATTATCTATGCAGCTGTGATATTGTGACTCTCTGCCCTAAATTATCTATGCAGCTGTGATATTGTGACTCTCTGCCCTAAATTATCTATGCAGCTGTGATATTGTGACTCTGGTGACTCTCTGCCCTAAATTATCTGTGCAGCTGTGATATTGTGACTCTCTGCCTTAAATTATCTATGCAGCTGATATATTGTGACTCTCTGCCCTAAATTATCTATGCAGCTGTGATATTGTGACTCTCTGCCCTAAATTATCTATGCAGCTGTGATATTGTGACTCTCTGCCCTAAATTATCTATGCAGCTGTGATATTGTGACTCTCTGCCCTCAATTATCTATGCAGCTGCAGCTGTGATATTGTGACTCTGGTGACTCTCTGCCCTAAATTATCTGTGCAGCTGTGATATTGTGACTCTCTGCCCTAAATTATCTATGCAGCTGATATATTGTGACTCTCTGCCCTAAATTATCTATGCAGCTGTGATATTGTGACTCTCTGCCCTAAATTATCTATGCAGCTGTGATATTGTGACTCTCTGCCCTAAATTATCTATGCAGCTGTGATATTGTGACTCTCTGCCCTCAATTATCTATGCAGCTGTGATATTGTGACTCTGGTGACTCTGCTGCCTAAATTATCTGTGCAGCTGTGATATTGTGACTCTCTGCCTTAAATTATCTATGCAGCTGATATATTGTGACTCTCTGCCCTAAATTATCTATGCAGCTGTGATATTGTGACTCTCTGCCCTAAATTATCTATGCAGCTGTGATATTGTGACTCTCTGCCCTAAATTATCTATGCAGCTGTGATATTGTGACTCTCTGCCCTCAATTATCTATGCAGCTGTGATATTGTGACTCTGGTGACTCTCTGCCCTAAATTATCTGTGCAGCTGTGATATTGTGACTCTCTGCCCTAAATTATCTATGCAGCTGATATATTGTGACTCTCTGCCCTAAATTATCTATGCAGCTGTGATATTGTGACTCTCTGCCCTAAATTATCTATGCAGCTGTGATATTGTGACTCTCTGCCCTAAATTATCTATGCAGCTGTGATATTGTGACTCTCTGCCCTAAATTATCTATGCAGCTGTGATATTGTGACTCTGGTGACTCTCTGCCCTAAATTATCTGTGCAGCTGTGATATTGTGACTCTCTGCCTTAAATTATCTATGCAGCTGATATATTGTGACTCTCTGCCCTAAATTATCTATGCAGCTGTGATATTGTGACTCTCTGCCCTAAATTATCTATGCAGCTGTGATATTGTGACTCTCTGCCCTAAATTATCTATGCAGCTGTGATATTGTGACTCTCTGCCCTCAATTATCTATGCAGCTGTGATATTGTGACTCTGGTGACTCTCTGCCCTAAATTATCTGTGCAGCTGTGATATTGTGACTCTCTGCCTTAAATTATCTATGCAGCTGATATATTGTGACTCTCTGCCCTAAATTATCTATGCAGCTGTGATATTGTGACTCTCTGCCCTAAATTATCTATGCAGCTGTGATATTGTGACTCTCTGCCCTAAATTATCTATGCAGCTGTGATATTGTGACTCTCTGCCCTCAATTATCTATGCAGCTGTGATATTGTGACTCTGGTGACTCTCTGCCCTAAATTATCTGTGCAGCTGTGATATTGTGACTCTGCCTTAAATTATCTATGCAGCTGATATATTGTGACTCTCTGCCCTAAATTATCTATGCAGCTGTGATATTGTGACTCTCTGCCCTAAATTATCTATGCAGCTGATATATTGTGACTCTGGTGACTCTCTGCCCTAAATTATCTGTGCAGCTGTGATATTGTGACTCTCTGCCTTAAATTATCTATGCAGCTGATATATTGTGACTCTCTGCCCTAAATTATATATGCAGCTGTGATATTGTGACTCTCTGCCCTAAATTATCTATGCAGCGGTGATATTGTGACTGGTGACTCTCTGCCCTATATCTAAATCTTCAGCATTATATACTGTGAGATGGCAGATACAAGCTTAACCAGATCTGCTGTTTTTCAAACTGACCGCCCATCAAAACCATTCATATAAGATTTAACAACATTGAGGAAGAACCACAAGAAGATGTATTTTGTTTTTGTTTGTTCGTTGAGTGAGTTAACATTTTACGTCACATCGGCACTATTTCAACATTATACTTATAGTGACTTGTTCTTTAAGAGAAGTGAATTCAGCTGAATAAAAAAGATCTGTAACTATAGTCTGTTTGCAGTGAAAACGTACTGATGAATTTCACTTTAAACAAAAAAGTAAATCCAATAAAGTGAAATCAAGATTGCGAATCCTCATAATTTTACCTTGCCAATTGAACATTTAAATCTCAGAATTTTATTCAACTTAGGATAAAAGTTGTTTAACAAACGATCATTGTTTCAAATCGCTATTATTGGTTTGTATTACAAGGGGTTATGCACATTAAATGAAACCCCGAGACAAGTTGTGTTGGTTTAAGTTAACGCTCATCACGTACCGCACATGAATTGTTTCACTGTTCCAACTACTGCGCTTACCTCCTTGTAATACATATGACACATTGATTAACTAACCCTTAGCTGTGGCAGAAAAAGAAATATGATTTGTTCAGAAATATGTTTGATGGATTGCGTGGTTGTTTCATATATAGATGATTTTTCCACTGACCAGTGAACCTAGTCGAGCAGTCGTTTGGATGGGAATTTTATTCCAATGGCTTTTAAGAGGAATTATTGGCCAACACACAAGGTCAGCCGTCTAACGCACTCAACAACCACGGCGTCCAAAAAAAAACAGCCACGAAATGTTGAGCGGTTTGGATTTGTGTGCTGGCGATTAGGTGTCTGACTCTGAGAGTGTGGGTCAAAATCCCCAATGGGACTCAACCTAACAAAAGTATTAGAATTTGTTCTTACTGAGAAAGTGTAATCCCAAATATAACACGTTACATTTGACCACTTTCTAAATGGCATTGCGTATTCGCAACTCTGCACATCCAACTGCAACACTCCAGACAACTGGTCCCCCTATCCAGGGCGTATATAAACAACAGACTTCACGCACCTTTACTCCTGTTGCCTTCCTTCACTGTGTACATGAGCTCGCGGAACTCGATGTCTATTGGCCGTCGTCTCTGGAAGTTGGAGAACTGACTCCGGGAATCCCGGAGATTCGTCTTCCCAGCCATCCCATTTTCGAGAGAGCAGACGGCGACTTCTTAACATCCTGTTGCAAGTAGTTCCCCAGATGTTGAGGGATGTGCACTTGCACTGATAATAGCTCGGCCATTTTCTTCACTCTCTTGTCATTGCCGTCAGAGAAAAGTGGTAAATTTGAGGAAATCGCCTGTTGAAAGTACCTGAAAACGCAAAAAGTTATCATGAAGTCGTAATGAAGACCAAAGAGAAAAGTGGTACATTTGCGAAAATCGCCTGTTGAAAGAACCTGAAAACACAAAAAGTTATCATGAAGTCGTAATCAGGAGTCGTGATGTCAATGAAGACCAAAGAGAAAAGTGGTAAATTTGAGGAAATCGACAGTTGAAAGAACCTGAAAACGCAAAAAGTCACAATCAGGACCGAGTGAACAAGGAGTACCAGTTCTGTAGGTCTTTCATTGTGATGACATTGTTCAAGTGCCTCTACACATAATTTGTTATGTGTGTTGGTTGTTTAACGCCGCACTCCGCAATATTCCAGCTATATGGCGGCAGTCAGTAACATAGTCATTACAGTGATCAACAGCATGAGCATCAATCTATGCAATTGGGGTATGATGACAAGCTTAGTTATGTCATCTGACACATAAAACTGGCTTTTTCATTGGCTCTTTCCAATCACAAACAATAACATGATTTGCAAAAAGTACTCTCAGGGGTGGAAATAACCCATTGCCCGACGTCCGAGTCCAATGTGTTTTTCTGTCGGGCAAGCAAATTTGTACATCACACTGTACCGGTGTCCAGTTGACTTCCCAATGTTAATTATGTTGTTTATTTAAAAAATCAACAAGAAAACGGTCGGTATAGTGGGAAATTTATCAGGGCAAGTGACTTTACATGTGCCACTGTACCAGAGTACACTATCAATTTTAAAATTATTTCCAGCCCTGACTCTATAAACATCTCAGAAAGTCTACAATACAGCAGAAATGCCAAGGGTCACATTGTGGTTTGTTATGGAAAAAGACGAATCTTGGGACAGAACAGCTTAAGATTCTTCATTTCATAAGGCTGGTTATAAGCAAACAAAGAAAACCAGTTGCAGCCCCAAATTTGATCATCATTACACCCGACCATGAAAATGCTCCAAGAAAAGTTGTAACAATCGTTTGAATAGTTTTGGTCCAAAATTGGCTCGCTGGCTTGGTTGACATGTCATCGGTTCCTAATTGCGCAGGTTGATGCTCATGCTGTTGATCACTGGAATGTCTGGATCAGACTCGATTATTTACAGACCGACGCCATATGGCTGGAATATTGCTGAATGCGGCGTAAAACTCACTCACTCAGAGGACTTAACTTTACCTATGATCATCTACATAGTCTACGCCTAAACGTCTACCATGTGCAACGGTCGTGATACAGACTGGTAGCCGGAACATGTCCATGAACATCTTGAAGCAAAATATTGTACCATTAAATCTAGAGTTGGGAATTGGTGTAAATGTCATAATTGATGATTGGTTCATTACAACCGATCAATCATCGAAAATAATTGGTTAGCGTCATTTATCAAATTTTCCTGGTTATGTTTGTTAATGCACAAAAAATAAAGAAAAAACATGTAGTTCTCTCTGTTTTTTCAGCAAACTGCACAAAATGCATTTGCAAATTTCACATATTTAAAGGATGACTAGTGTGTTAGGAACATACATTTCCTGGAGTTGTTAAGATATACTTAATCATGACTTGGAACGAGCTTGTAGTGCTTATGCAATGTCGAGACAAAATCAACCTTTTGAAAAATATTGTTATTGCAAACAAGTGGTCCAAAATTGTTTGTGTTCGATTATGAGAAAACATGATCGATTGCTTGGTCGTTTAGTCATTGCGACCAATCTACGATTATTTCAATTAATCAGACCACCACTAATTAAATCACATTTCAACACCACATACCTAATTTTCTTAATATTAAAACATAGAGAACAATCAGGACAATAAACCGTGGTATTGATGTATATATATTGCCTGTGATATGTAAATGTTTCCATGGTGATACTTATACAAAATTTCCAATCAAACCTTACTTATTTACATGATACACAAGAAAAAATACTTTCATCATCGGTTTCCCATTTATAAAACATCTACCATCTCTAATTTTGTATATTCCGTAACCATGGTAATCACTGCCTTTGATTCCAAGATCCAATTGCCATAGGAACACGCTATCTCAACATTTATCGCCATATGTGGGTTGGAATTTTTCAAAACGCAGCTGTGCTCAACTGACATGGTGAGTCAACAGGTGCTTGTCGTGATAATCACATATACGGTTCGCAGGACTGAGCTTTCATAATATCATATTAATCACAGCTTCGGAAAAAATGATAGCTTATTTGCATTAATATTTGGGTCGACATGCTGGGGTGATTTTCATGGTAGAGTTCACATATATAATAAATATGTTTTTTCATTATGTACTACGTAGTACTCTCAAGCTTGGACATGAAGGGTGATCTGTATAGTGTGTGTGTGTGTGTATGTGTGTGTGTGTGTGTGTGTGTGTGTGTGTGTGTGTGTGTGTGTGTGTGTGTGTAGTTTCAGTTTGTTTCTGTGTGTGTGAGGAAGAGAAAGAAAGGGAGACAGATAGGATCATTATGTTCATCTCAGTTTGTGTGAGAGAAAGAGAAAGAAAAAGAAAAAAAAGAGAATAGGATCATTATGTTCATCTCAGTTTGTGTGTGTGAGAGAAGGAAAGAAAAAAAAAGAGCATAATAGGATCATTATGTTCATCTCAGTTTGTGTGTGTGAGAGAAGGAAAGAAAGAAAAAGAGCATAATAGGATCATTATGTTCATCTCAGTTTGTCTGTGTGTGAGAGAAGGAAAGAAAGAAAAAGAGCATAATAGGATCATGTTCATCTCAGTTTGTCTCAGTGTGTCATGTTCATTTTCATCAGTGTGCGTGTGAGAGAAGGTGCGCATAATAGGATCATGTGTCTCAGTTTGTCTCAGTGTGTGTCATGTTCATTTCATCAGTGTGTGTATGTGCACATGTATGTGTGTGTGTGTGTGTGTTAAGAAGACATTGCATTCCTTTCCCATATTGTCTTCCCTGAGCACTTAGATAAAAAATAATCACAAACCTTGTTTACTGACACATCACAGATCAAAACAACTTTCCATGAACCAAACCTCTTTAATAATTCTAGTCAACTCCAAATACTGCATCCAACAACCATGAAGAACTGCAACATGTCAGAGTGAACATGTCTCCAGTAACCATGGTAACACAAGCAAGAATCGGTCTTATCTGTGAGTTAACTGCTGATAAGTCTGTGCCTTGTAACTCTGGCTATTGTTCTCCCATATTTCACCCACTTCCTGTCGGAGGTTGATGACCAGCTCGTCCAAGTGTTCTTATCTTGTAATGACCTACACTCTCTCACATGATCCAGTTGTCAGTAGGAGGTGTGCTAGCATTTAGATTAAAGTTACACAATGGTAACTGGCATCAGTCATAGTATGATAAGAATTGATCATGAATGAGTGAGTGAGTGAAAGAGAGAGAGGGGGGAGGGAGGGAGAGAGAGAGAGAGGGGGGAGGGAGGGAGAGAGAGAGAGAGGAGAGAGAGAGTCAGTCTTGCGTCGCTTTAAGCAACATTCTAGCAAATATCACGGCGGGGGACACCATAAATGGGCTTCACACATTGTACCCATGTGAGAACTCGAACCCGGATCTTCAGACTACCCCACCTGCCATGATGGCCAGTGATCTGTGTATTTTCAATATGTATGGCTTTGGCCTATATATTATAGGAGGGAACAATGGAGAAAAATTACCATAAAATGAATTACCCACACTTTTTGATGATTTGTGAGTGTGTGAGCACAGTTTTATGCCGCAATATTCCATCCATATCACTTCAGGGACACCAGAATGGGCTTCACAGATTGTGCCCATGTTGAGATTTGAACCAGAGTCATATCCAAGTGAAAACAGGGTTCTACATGACGCATGATTGCTGCGTATTTGACGCAACAATTTTGTAAAAGACTCTCAAATTATTATCATACGAGTCAAGCTTGATGCAAGTTTTACGGGTGACCCTCAGAATTCAGTTCAATAAAATAAGTTTGATAAGCAAACAATGATAGTTTTCGATTGACTTTGACAGAGCTGTCAGATTGCTCCATGGACTCAGAGACAGTAATCCTTGCTACTGGCGGGTGACACTGCTACAAAAAGACGTACATCAGACCGTATTACCCTCGAGAGAAGCATACAACTTATATTACTAACTAGTTATATAATTGACAATACAACATGAAACAATAAAATATTTGCCAAACTCTTGCTTTTTGATTTATAAACACAAAGAAATATTAAATTTTCATGACTCCCAAATATTGAAAATGATTCCCAAAAATAAATATTGAGAGTCACCATGACTACATTAATCAGGCCATAATTTTGCATGATTTGAAAGCGTATTATAACTTAACAAGTCGGATAGAGTGATATATTTTTAAAATGATCCCATGAAAATTCACTAGCCAGTCAGACCAGTGACTGTGGAGATTTACTGACCCGACTGGATTTTTACTAGCCATGGGCTAGCGGGTCAGCGGCTATTTAGCAGTGACCAGAATGCTTAACCACTAGGCTACCCCACTGCCCCTAAAGAAACTTGAAACTGATATTATTGTAACACTGCCTCTGACAAGTTCCGCATGTTAGAATATTTACTAAGTATATATGTAAAATTACAACAAATGATTTATGAATGTAACATATGTCAGATGCAGTGTATACCTGTATAACTGTAAACTACGAACAATTGGTTTACGAATGTAACATTTGTACGATGGTAATACTTTCCTAAAATCTAATTATCAGGGTACAAACTCTATGAAGCTTAATATGATTCATAGATCCAAAAGCCTACCAAAGTAATTAAATACAAATTGTAAATATGAACAGTATGCTAAGCTTTTGAACAAGTGCAATCTATCAATATTATTCATACATATTTGGAGCAAAACAAACGCATAGGTCTGTGGCTCCCCTCAATTATGAAAAGACTGGTGGATGTGTTTATAATTACAACAGAATTCTGTGAACATTTGTCAAGAGATACCACAGCAGACAGATGACGTCATTCATCATGTTCATTATGTTTATAAAAAGTCTGACATTTTCAAGATGGCAGGTAAATTTTAGCACTTTTTAGAGGTGATGGCAATCACGGTTAAAAATCAGATTTAATGCCTTTAGTATTTATTAGAAACTTTTTCACAAGAAGCTACATATTTGCATAAAATACGCACCAGAAATCACCATAACTAAACATATTTTGAGTTTCTAGTGTACAAATATGCAGACACAAAGTCTGAGACTTAAACCAGTAACTCAGAACATTGTAGTAAAATTCCGCTGAGTCCTATATACCTCAGCCAATAACAGTATATATTATGACACTAAATTGTACTGAGATGCTGAGATGCTGTAAAAGAGCTCTGCAGTCTCCAAAGTTTGGGGAACCAACTTTATATGCATTAATATTTTTCGAACCAACAGGGATTTGGAAAGGCAGGGGCCATGGGCCATTTTGCACATTAGAATAAAAAATGGCCCATTAAAATTTTGAAGTTTACTATTGATACAAGGGCAGTTGCCAATTATAAATTCAGAAAATGGCTAATAATCCTGAAAATGACCCATTGTCAAAGTTATCTATCCCAATCCCTGAACCAATGATGTAAACATAATGACAGAGAAAGACAGAGGTTACCTTATGTCAACACAACCATAGCAGTGTGGGGTTGGGGGGTCACGGCAAATAGGAAATATCATAAAGCCCCAAGACCAGTCACCAACCCTCGTCCACCCCTTCAAGAAGCGATCAGTCTCCATGTTCAGTGTTACAAAAAGCTGCCCCACTAAGTAGTTTAAAAACACATAGCTAAACAATTGAATTATGCAAGTCTATGGCTGACAATATAATCTATACTGAACAAGACATTGGAAGATAGAAGTTTGAGAACCACAGATATCACATTCTCTTTCATATTCTGTTTTCGCTATGTCAGCAATATTTCAGCTGGATGATGGCAGGATGTACTTTGTCAAGTCTGGACCAGACAATCAAGTGATTGATATTGTGAGCGAAGCTCCTAGTTTGGGGGTATGATGACAAACCATCAACAAGGTTTCCAAGTCATTTAATTCATACAAGTCATCTCATAATCAGAGCATGTTTCTAGGGAGAGTGTAAGCAGGGTCAGGTTCTGTGCATGAGAAGGTTTGGTGATTGTGCTTAAACAGATGTTTACAAAGAGTCTTGAAATAGATTTTTGGACAGTTTGGAAAAAATGTAGGAGTGACACGATTGGTTTTGGCGCAGAGCATGAATTGGTATGGGCACAGATCATGAATTGGTATGGGCACAGAGCATGAATTAGTGGTTGGTATGGGCACAGCATGAATTGGTTTTGGCATGAATTGGTATGGGCACAGAGCATGAATTGGTATGGGCACAGAGCATGAGTTGGTATGGGCACAGCATGAATTGGTATGGGCACAGATCATGAATTGGTATGGGCACAGAGAATTAATTGGTTTTGGCACAGAGCATGAATTGGTATGGGCACAGATCATGAATTGGTATGGGCAGAGCATGAATTGGTATGGGCACAGCATGAATTGGTATGGGCACAGATCATGAATTGGTATGGGCACAGAGAATGAATTGGTATGGGCACAGAGCATGAATTGGTATGGGCACAGAGCATGAATTGGTATGGGCACAGCATGAGTTGGTATGGGCACAGAGAATGAATTGGTATGGGCACAGATCATGAATGGTATGGGCACAGAGTGAATTGGTATGAATTGGTTTTGGGCACAGAGCATGAATTGGTATGGGCACAGAGCATGAATTGGTATGGGCACAGAGAATGATGAATTGGTGAATTGGTATGGGCACAGAGCAAATTGGTATGGGCACAGAGCATGAATTGGTTTTGGCACAGAGCATGAATTGGTATGGGCACAGAGCATGAATTGGTATGGGTGCAGTGCATGAATAGATTTGGGAGCAGTGTTTCAAAAGGTTTGGGACAAATACCATAAATTTCACAAAACCAGCAAATCTACCGTGTCATTTCCTTGAAGAGCCGCACACATGCAAGAACCACCTTACTCCGTATGTCGGATTCCAGCACACGAGTGAGCCTGAAGTCACATGACCAGGATCAAAGTTCACTCGTGTCCAGTGGAGCAGCACTGGAGCTTTGCTACAACCTCCATAGCCACTTCAGTTGGTGGACTTTGAAACTGAATACAACCCTCCACAGATATCTGATACAGTAGTGTAATACTCATCCACAATCACACACAGACTCACACCAACTGCTAAATACTGCTGCAAACTTTGGGTCTAGTTTCTCATTTAAACATGGAGGCTGCCTGATCTCAAGGAAATGCTGGTAGCCATTTGTCTGACTCGATACCCTGCCATTTGTCCATTAATCCGACTAGTGATAATTTGGGGCGAAGATCTTTTCTCCCCAGATCTTGCAAGGCAACCACGGTGACATAATCCACCTGTCTGAAATGACATGAGGATGTAACCATGGATGTCAACCCAAGTGGCTCGGATGACAGGCACAGAATGCTGGGGACCTATACAACCACCAAGCTCATAATTCAGTATAGAGACAATGACTTCAGCCACTAATCTGAAACCTGGGTCTAGCTACTTTCAGTTTGGTCGCATAAGGTCAGTTGTTGATCACTGGATTGTCTGGTCCAGACTCGATTATTTACAGACCACTGCCATATGGCTCTAATATTGCTGAGTGCGGCGTAAAACAACAATAAACATATGGTCAGCTCTTGATCACTGGATTGTCTGGCCCAGACTCGATTATTTACAGACCGCTGCCATGTAGCTATAATATTGCTGATTGCAACATTAATAACAATATCCTATATAATAACACTGAAATGTACAAGAAAAAAACATGCCAAAAGCCAAGTTTATAGTAGCACACTCAAACAGACACAGACTAACTTGATCTAGACTTGCTGAGAGACCAATATTCTGACCCAAGTCTGCAGCAAATGTCAGGAAGAGATGACAAGACTTTATGGATGATCAAGTTCTTTATTTTGACAACAGCGACGTTTCGATATCGATTCTTATACTGATTTAAGCATAACGGTATAAGAATCTACACCAAAACGTCGCTGTTGTCAAAAGTTTATCATCCATAAAGGCTTGTCATCTCTATACCACCAACTTCTAGAATGTCAGGAAAACAAATCAAATGTCACTCAAACAAATCCCAATTTGGATTTATAAATTTCCCTATTTGTGTAGCAACTAATAATTAATTTTATGTATTCTCAGAGGCAACAGGATCAAGAAACATGAATAACAAGGAAGTGGTCTTAATGCTCACATTTATATTACTGCATTGAATACAACTGGAAATTATGTTAAAATACTACACAATAAAATGTGACTATCTGAGAGGTGAATACATAGGAGTGAGTGATGCATCGTTTTTAGCAATAGGGGGGACAATAAATGGGCTTCACACATTGTACCCATGTGGGAAATCGAAACCCGGATCTCCAGCATGACGTTGAACACTTTAACCACTAGGCTACCCCACCTGCCATGATGGCCACTGATCTGTGTATTTTAATATGTATGGCTTTGGCCTATATATGATAGGAGGGAACAATGGATGAAATATTACCAGAAAATAAGTGAGTGTTGCGTCGTTCTTAGCAATATTCCAGCAATATCATGGCAGGGGACACCAGAAATGGACTTGACACATTGTAGCCATGTAGGGAATTGAACCCAAGTCTCCAGCTAACGAGTGAACAATTTAACCATTAGGCTGCCACACCTCCCCTATGGCCACTGATCTGTTTATTTTCATGCATATATGTATGGCTTTGGCTTATATAAAATTATAATGTATGGTTTCAAATCAAGGAAACTAAGGATGGAAAAATACCATGAAATATATTACCAGCATTTGTTGATGATTTGGAAAAAAATTATACATTGCCAATAAAAAGGCGGAACTTTCTTTAAGACACTGTTTGTGAATTATGACTACGATGGTGTACATTTCTGAAATAGTACAATCAACTGTATATAATCAAACTTGATGCTCATGATGTCAATCACAGGATTGTCTGATCCAAATTCAAGCATTTACAGATGTCATACAGCTTTGATATAGCTGAATGCAGCATTAACACCAGTAACTATAGTCTGTTTGCAGTGAAAACGTACCGGTGAATTTCACTTTAAACAAAAAAGTAAATTGAATAAAGAGAAATTAAGATTGCGAATCCTCATAATTTTACTTTGCCAATTGAACAATTATATCTCAGAATTTTATTCAACTTAGGATAAAAGTTGTTTAACAAACGATCATTGTTTCAAATCGCTATTATTGGTTTCTATGACAACAACTTGCTCGGTGTTTGAAACCCCTTTAATTATAGACAAGTGGCAAAAGCATACGTGGGGTTATTTGAAACCTGTGACTTGAAGCAAAGGCCTGATTAATACAATATTTCAGCTGTATGTGAAACCTCTATCACTAGTATCAGGCAACTTGAGGCAAAAATATGGCTGAGAAAACTATATATGTACTGTATTTGAAACCTATATCATGCAAATTGATGCAAAGGTACAACTGACGAATACTGTATATGGGCTGTATTTGAAGCCTATATCATGCAAATTGAAGCAAAAGTACGGCTGACGAATACTGTATATGGGCTGTATTTGAAACCTATATCATGTTCCCCATGTCCATCCTACATGACAGTATGACAAACAGTGGGTGCATATTGTAGGTCTCCACTATGAACAAGCAAAAAATAGCAATGACACATTGATGACGGGAGTCAAAATGAATGGGGTCAACCAGCACGGGCAGTTAAGTTCAGTGGCTTGGCCCAAACATGCACTCGCAGTGACATCACACTGATACACTCGGAAGTGCGTAGATGTGGGCCAGATTGTAATCAGGTATTGTTATCATGGTTATAGAAAGACATCAGATGTAGATCACAGTATATGATAATTCCATGACAACTACTTCTGACAAGAACCAAATATCGAGCGTGAAATGAGCATGTTTGTATCTTGTCACTCTGGGATTTATACAAGATTCTTAATTCATAATTAAGTTCCCAAGTCGGGAAAAATGGAGAGAAAATATGCAAGTACAGAAGGATATATAATAAAGTTCTTGCTTTCCCAAACTGTGAGGTAGGACAATTTATCGCTGTAATTACAGCATTTGTTAAATATATAAACCTAACTTTGGCCAATTCATCTGCTGAAACTGAACCTCTCAATATACCTCAGTTATTTTATCTATTTTTGTGTGTACACATGTGGTTTTAACATATTTATTCATGTGATTATGATGGGATTGGCAAACAAGCATAAAACATGCTTATTTTAATGCCACTCCCCAACAATGATACAATAGTATTAATAATAATAATAATAATAATAATAATAAAAGCTGTATCCACCCCTGATGACCATATCAAATTGAAGACATATTAAACCCTCCAGTAATGAAGTATGCATTTAATCTCATGTCATTTAATGTAGGACAGATGAGGAGGAAATGAAGCGCATTTTCGGTGTCCGCATGTAAGATCAAATTTATTGAGTATTTACAAAAAAATCAAGCGTAGTTGTACGCGAATTTGTACGCAATAGACTATTTCAGGGATTTGTGGGCAATTGTTAGAGTTTGAATCATATTTTAGTTTGAACTGTATATTATAAACATATTGTACACAGAAAATTCTACAACATAATATTGGATAGGGATTCTTTCATCTTTGCATGATAACAAAAATTATTCTCATACGTCAAGTGTATATTTAACAGAATGACAACAGTGATTATCACTATCAATATACTACTGATATACTTTACACAGTTTCACAAAACATTTCAGTGAACATAGTATATATAGTTATATGCCAACACATCTGTTGTTACCAGGATATTCTGTATTTAAGCATGTTAAGCCTATGGCAGTCCCTCCTGGATTCCGCGATGAATTTTTAAGAATTCCACAGCAAATTGAAGTTAATTCAGCATCCGATTTTTCAAAATTCTGCAGTTAAAAACTTGACCAAAAAAACCCACAAAATAATGCAATTTCAATCATCAAAAAGATCAATTTGAGAACATATGTCTCAGTCCATTTTTGTGTAACCAATCATACTTTTGACATTTACCCCTACTTTTCATTTCGGTCGGTTGATAGTCAATCTTGATTCAACTTTCAAAATAAGTAAATTCCGCAGCAGCAAAATGGCAAATTCTGCAGGTATTCTGCATGAAAATGCGTTTTCCGCGAAACCATACGTTTTTCTGCATCAAAAGGTAATTTCCGTGATTTATTCTGCAACCGAAGAATTGCGGAATCCAGGAAGGACAGCTATGGGAATATAATCAGGATTTTTCCCCATTTTTAGGCCCATAGGCCTAAATTCAGATCTTTTTTTTTATTGTTGAGATTGATGTCCCTTGGTAAAAGCATATTTTCACTAACGTCTGTAGTGCAGTCTGGGGATCGACGATACAGAAACACCACTTAAATGCATACAAGTCACTAGGGATGTCACGATACATAAGTTTCATGAATTGATACGTATCATGATACCCATGTCACGATTCGATACGTATCACGATACCTATTTTCGTGGCATAATTGCATATAAATTTAGTTACATTTTGAACATTAATATTTCATATTTTATAATTGTCCATGAAAAGATCAACATTTTTTATTCTCAAAGATTAAAAAGTTCTAATTTCCAATCTTTATGCATGAAAAATAATGATTTATAGCTATTATAACATCAACAAACATGACACAATTGCAAAATGTAAATGATACATTAACATATTTAAACCGATACTTTCAAAACTATACATTAATTGGATCATCTTACAAAAAGTATTGATGTATCGTGGCATCCCTACGACTCACTGTTTTCCTTCAAGTTGGAAAACATTGTGATTGGACATTTTCTGCAGGCACAATTTTCATGACATTCCAGTTTACGATAGTCGTTAGGGGTGAAACGGTACACCGCGGTTTTAGTAGAACAGCAGCATTTTGCCTTCGGTTCGGTATACCATAATGCAATCCAAACATTTGGATTATTTACAGAGCGCCGCCATATACCTGGAATATTGCTGAGAGTGGCGTAAAACTATACTCACTCACTCACATCTTCCACAATGTTGTCTTGAAGGACCTGCAGGTTTTGCCTTTGTTGGCAGCTAAAAGGACTTCATGAAATTACCCAATCACGGTAGATCCAAAATTGTACATTTGTGGCAAGGTCAAGAAAAATTGTACCATATCCAATCCATTCAATAAGTCCATCCAAATCAAGCCCTGGGCCTAATAATGGTTACATAATTTGATAACCAAAGGGTCATTTGTCACTATTGAGCCCAGGGCTTAAATATGTGAATTCCCAGCACTGACACACCCAATTCATTAATTTTCACAATATTCAGTGTTATTGCGGTGAAACCCGTGAAGATCTTCAGTAACCCACGCTTGTCGCAAGAGGTGACTAACGGGATCGGGTGGTCAGGCTCGCTGACTTGGTTGACACGTCATCGGTTCCCAATTACGCAGATCGATGCTCATGCTGTTGATCACTAGATTGTCTGGTCCAGACTCAATTATTTACAGACTGCTGTCATATATCTGGAATACTGATGAGTGCAGCGTAAAACTAAACTCACTCACTATTATGGTGAATACTGGCTTGCTATTGTGAATACTGCTTTGTCAGAACAGAACAGAACATTTAATTCTCTAAAAACCCACCCATGGTGGTACATGAGAATATAATGATATACAATTTAACATAAATATACCATCAAGATGGCGGATAATAGAATACTTAGATAGAGTATTATTATCACAATTCATTTACGATTTCAGGGCATTTGACAAGGCATTTAAAAATTTAGCTAGGTTTTTCAAATGCTTTGTTTTCTTTATTGAAAATAGCCGTTTAAGTTTGACAGATTAGGCCATTCGTAGTAATAATTTGGAATATACATTATCCGCTGTTGGAGAAGAGCTTCGCATTTAAAAGGTAATGGAATTCATCCCCAACAGACGGAGAATCGCAAAGTTTACAAAGTCTATTTTCTCTAAGAATGTTGTTCCAGCGTCCTGTTTCTATCGGTAAATTGTGATTTGATAACTTGAATCTAAGAATTGGATTATGTATAGATTTGGGAAGGAAGAGGTAGTTTTCAAAGCATAGATTGTCTTTAAAATTTTGGTAAAATTTTCCTTTCGAACTAGACGCTAGTTCACATCGCCATTGTTGTAAATATTGATCTTTGAGTATTGTTTCTACTGATGAAACCAAAAATTCTGATGAACATAGGAACGGGTAATCATACATTTCTGAGAGTCGACAATCATCTAAGAGCTGTTTGACAAATTTAAACCATTTCAATTTAGGTAAAGTGTTTGGAGAAGAAGATATAATGTCATATCTACAAACTGATTTATACACAAAGATATCATCTTCACACAGAAAAAGATCAACAGGATTATTGTACTAACATAACTAGATAATGAAGAAACCAAATGGATCGATGTCGATGTAAACAAGGAAGGAGTAAGGTCGAGGTGTAACCATACTGTGAGGCCTCGATGCAATATGTATTCAAATAATAAGGGTGTGATACGATTCGTATTCTAATACAGTACTTTCATATCTGAAGTTCATATTCTTTCATTTTTCGCAGATGAATCACAACCCTAAATGTTCTAAACTCTCAGATATCGAAGATCTGATATTGTAAAGACAAACATATCAGAGGCGGGGCATAGTGAAGATTCTGATATTTATAGCCAAATAGGAAATACAGAAATCTTGAACACTTTCTGTTAATATTCACATTTTCTACATCAGTTTAACTTGTAATGAAATGAATTGTATGTATTTTGATACACAAGTTGTAAATCTGTGTATCATATCACGAGCCTTGTGACGCGATGCAATACTATATTGCCATATCGCTTCACCACTAAAACAGAGGTTAAATAAAACAGAGGTTAGTATTTTGACATACATCTAGGGAGGTCAGCACAGTCAGACTGACCTTCATCCAACTGACAGCTACCCATCATTCACTGTTTTCTTAACAGTTAAAGACAGCTCAGTACTTTGTGTGTTTGGCCTACCAGGCTTTAAAATAAGATCACAATATGTACCTATTCTGAGACCTCACAACAAGGGAAACACAAATTGGGCATCACGTATTGTACCCATGTAGGGAATCGAACACTCTCTGTCAGGATCTGAGCAAGCGCTTGAACCATTTGGCTACATCAACAACCATGACTGCTCTAAAACATGCCTTGTAAAATGTCTGGTCAGTTGACTGGGATTTATCAAAGATTTGCTGGCAAAATGGAAATAAATTCAAACTCTGGAATCCTAATTCTCTTACTTGTTCTAATTGGGAATTTTTCCATAGACATTCCATGATTACATGGGTCACATGTTGGTCCAGTTCATATACCAGCCATGAACATGAAGCCACATGTTGAAGTTTGAAGCTAAGGTTTGAGCTGTCAGTGTCAGCCCTAAAAGTGAGTGAGTTTAGTTTTACCCGCTTTTAGCAATATTCCCGCAATATCACAGTGGGGGGGGACACCAGAAATGGGCTTCACGCATTGTACCCATATGGGGAATCGAACCAGTGTCTTCTTAACCTACCAAACGAATGAGGTTTGCATGAACATCTTTTTCCTATACTTAATATCCATTCTTGAGATATATCAACCGGTACTGGTAGTTGTTATGATAATAATGGTGAACGGATTGTACAATCATATCTAATGTGAGATTTTACTTGCAAGATTATCAGGATATTGTGCCACTGAAATCATCTAGTCCTAATTAATTAACACTAGCCTCAAGCTGTAGGGATAGTGTCATTTTCTGGGTCTAGATGTATAATCTGTTAAGGTTTTCTTAGCTTAAGTTCATGATAAGCAGGCCTTATTCATTCCATTGTCTCTTTGTGTTTGGGGGTCACATGACCACAATCAGCTGTATGGAAATATACATTATTCTACAGGTCAGATTTCTATACTGCCCAATTGTGTGAAATTGACAAGTGTTGACCCGATAACTGAACTATCCCAAATGTCTATTTAAACGGAAATGTTACCCATCAATCGATGTCTATCAACCAGAGACATCGTCAAAATACGTCTACCAAGAGAACGACCCCGACCACGATCAGCTGGCGCATTCAGCCTCATTCAACGCAAGCCAACTCGGCCAATGTATAATTTCATCAGGGAATTACATTGTATGACACCTTTCTTCATTCCTAACCCGTTCACACACAATAACATGGACCATATGCGTTGATATTTTTTATCCCAATTATATGCTAGCAAAATAGGATGCCATAGATGGATTCCACAATGAAACGAGGCATAAATTACCAACGATATTAGACCTTACGCGTCAGCGATGAAATTCAGTATTGGATGCCTGCGTTGATTTCCCGACAAGGCAAACGCTCAAAAATGGAACTAATTGGAGGTAATAACTTATGGAATAGATTTCTGTGAAGTAAAATTCTCAGATACATTTGACAAGTCAGTACTTCCAGACAGAAGGAACAAAAACAAACCCATCTCTCACCTTCGTTAATGGACGATCTTCTAGTCATCCACGTGACCGCTGACGGAAGGGAAGTGCTCGATCAGCCAATCAAATTTCAGTGCCGCATGACATCAAAGGGCGCGAATTTCTTGCAGCTGCTGTCCTGAGCACGCGACTTTGTTTACATTTTGAATGGTGGCCTAAAAACGCAACAACAATATTATAACGATATTATTTCTTGGTGTTTTCTTGTCGGGCAATACCACGTTTGACCGCATCAGTGTATTGAATAAAAACGTTTCGAAGTTGAAGAGATGAAATATTTCAAATAAGGTTTCAAAATATAATTACGTTTGTACGATATATTATGAAGAATTTGAAAAGACGTCATCCCCTGAATTTATATTATTCTTCTGTTTTATGTCTGTTTTGTGTGATTTGATTGTATATATGTATTTAATGATTAAAACAATCTCAATATCCTTATTGCTGTATTTTTTTTATAGATCAGCAGTGATCTACATGCCATCAAGATAATATTATACTGTCACTGACGGGGTCTTAGCACTTACAGGAATAGTGACAGTATGTATCCTGATGCCAGTTTGTTTGTTTTGTATGCTTCTTGGGTTTTTTTGTTTTTTGTTTTGTTTTTGTTTTGTAATTTTTATTTCCTTTTTTGTTGTTGTTGTTGTTTGCCTTTGTGTTTTGTTGTTGTTTTTTGGGTGTGTGTGTGTGTTTAGGAACAAGCCCTCCCACATCAAACTGAAACGGCGTGATGTAACTGAAATTACATATGCTCATTCGCATATTGTGTCCCTTGACCGTACTAGGATCCGTTGCATAACCATGGGTTCAATTTCATAATCACTGCGTTTGTCTGCCCGTGCTAGTGGGTTTTACAAAGGCTGTCAACAACACGTGTCACTTTAGGCATGAGATAGCTGTTTACTTGTCTATTAACGCCTTACAGGGAGTGTGAGTGAGTATCGTTTTACGCCGCGTTTAGCAATATTCCAACAATATCTCGGCGGGGGACACCGGAAATGTACCTATCTGTGTTTCATAGGCCATATGGCCGGATGCTGCTTTTAAACCCCTGCAATAATGTAACGTCTTTTTTAATGAACTGCAGCATGTGACACATTGATAAACTATATTTCTTCTTCTTCTTCCTATCTGGGGAATCAAACCAGGGTCATCGGCGTCTTTAACCACTAGGCTATCCCACCGCGCCCCTTACAAAGGAAGGGTTGTTGAAAACTTCTAACCCTTATCTTCACGGGTTTGGGCGTGATGTAACGCACATGATAATACCTCTGTGTTATCAACGGATTGCATTTTCGGACTATTTGCATTGACAAGATATAAGTTTAACTTTTTTAATGTATGTATTGGTGT
The DNA here is from genome assembly GCF_003918875.1 of Haliotis rubra. Classification (NCBI taxonomy): domain Eukaryota; kingdom Metazoa; phylum Mollusca; class Gastropoda; order Lepetellida; family Haliotidae; genus Haliotis; species Haliotis rubra. Next base: position 36,201 of record NW_025765279.1, on the reverse strand, counting down.
ATCTCATTACGTTATTCAACAACTTGGTATGAAGGGGGATGTCTTTCACTTTTTAAAAATTCTGTAACAGGTTACAAAACAAGCACAATGTGAACTCATGATTACAAGTCTATTGCAGTAAATGTGATTTCTATTGTACCACGTGACCTCTTTTGACCCACCCCATTAGGTTCGTGTAACCAAAAACTCAAAACTGACTGACTGACTGACTGAGTATGGTTTTACGCCGCTTTTAGCAATATTCCAGCAACATCACGGCGGGGGACACCAGAAATGCGCTTCACACATTGTACCCATGTGGGGATTCGAACCCGGGTCTTCGGCGTGACGCTTTAACCACTATAGGCTACCCCACCGCCCCAAAAACTCAAAACGAGATTTGAGTAGAAACAGTTTCTTAAAGCGAAACAATAAACACATTAGTTGTGAAAGGAGCTATATGGGTGCTGGGGGATAAGTTTTTAAGAATATTATTTTAACAGGCCCGACCAAAACAAGTAAAACCCTTCTCGACCTGCGTTTTAGATGGTTCGTATACAGTAAACTAGGATTCTGTCATTTTTTATTGTTACTGCTTTAGGTCACTACCAACCGTCCCAAAATACACCTCAGATAAGATTGCATACCGTATTTGCTCTATCAATTCAGCGCTAGTCGTTTACCCGGTTAGAGGCCCATTGTCAATTCTGATTCCATTCAACGCCCGCCACATAGCTGGAATAGTGCTGAATGCTGCGTAAAAGTAAACTCACTCACTCTGTTTGATGCTGACGCGATGACAACCCACCGTCCAACCGAATCCCAAATTGCAGTCAGAGTACTTTTGTTGGAAATAGCGATTATTAGAGGGTGAAGAATAGGGCTGGCTATATATGATAGACATCGATAACCGTTAACTGAATATCTATCGATTATCGATAAATATCGAAGACGTAACTTGGAGCAAAATCGCCAAAAATATCTGAAATAAATAAATATATTTCACATCACTGGTGAGTGAGTGAGTTTAGTTTTACGCCCCACTCAGCAATATTCCAGCTAGATGGCGGCGGTCTGTAAATAATCGAGTCTGGACCGGACAATCCAGTGATACATCACTGGTGATCGGTGATATGTTTCTGCATGGATTATTAACTTAACATCGTCTTGAACATAATTTAGAAGCAGGCCACGAATGTAGTCCTACCATTGCATATTGTGTGAGAATATCAAAACATTTTCAATCTTAAAAGTTAAAGTACGATGTTATCAATAACACAATTTTTATATTGATAATCATAAATATTTTTGGAACGATATTTCCGATTATCGATCATTTTAGCCAGCCCTAGAAAAGAATAATCATAACATACCTTCGGTTAATGTGATTGTCAATTTCACAATGTGATGGCCACAAGCCCGTCTATTTTATGGCCGTTGAAACACCGACTAATGGAGGAAATACGGTATGGTAAGTTCATTTATTCAGTGTCCTTATTTTTGATCCAAGCCAAACAGCTCGCCGAAAGTAGGCCATGGTCAACAGTACTGTACTGTTCATACATGAATACCCCCGATCAGGATCACGATATAATATCGCTGTTTTACACGTGTATTGTGCTCAGGCATATAATAGCGTTACGTCATAGTGTTTTTGTTGCATAATATTATAGCACTGTTGTGTTATGCTGTTCAATTGTTTAGGTCTGTATATTACGATTCTGATATACGTGGGGTGGTGGGGTACTAATGATTAAAGCATCGGTTCGTCACGCTGGAGACCTGGGGTAAGTCCCCATGGTCCGCCTTCAGTTTTCTGACGATATTCAGCTTGTTTTATATTGTATTGTCGTGATGAAAATACAATTTTAGAGATAGATGCTAGTTTCAATTCTTGTTTCTGTGATATCCTAGTTGGTTTCGTCGACAATATTTCTAATTTTACTGTATTTTTTATGAATTTGTATCTAGTTCTAGTCACGTGGGCGGTGGGGTAGCCCAGCGGTTAAAGCGTTGGCTCGTCACGCCGAAGACCCGGGTTCGATTCCCCACATGGGCACAATGTGTGGAGCCCGTTTCTGGTGTCCCCCGCCGTAATATTGCTGGAATACTGCTAAAAGCGGCGTAAAACTAAACTCAGTCAGTCAGTCTAGTCACGGCTGATATACTGCCGATATGACTATAATCGTAAACTCAATCACTCACTCGCTGGAGACCTGGGTTCGATTCCCCACATGGGTACAATGTGTGGAGCCCGTTTCTGGTGTCCCCCGCCGTGATATTGCTGGAATATTGCTAAAAGCGGCGTAAAACGATACTCACTCACTCACTCGCTCTGATATACGTGTGCCCAGATAGTTTGAAGTTAAAATATTCTATTCAAGCACTTTGAGTATTTTCGAAAATCACAGATTTAGTTCATATAACTGTCGTGGAGTCGTGTTTCTGTCCGATCCCCCACAAGCTTGTATTACTGTTTCTGCACCTATGCACATAATCATTTGTGAGACAGGATACCGCAAAGGTCATTAAAACGAATGAATGAGTTTCGTTATAGGGACCATTCATAATTTATGGCAGGCTCACTGTTGCCAGTTCCCAGTTGCGTAGATCAATTGCTCAGGCTGCTGATCACTGGATTGTCTGAGCCAGACTCGATTAATTACAGACCGCCGCCATATAGCTGGAATAATGCTGAGTGCGGCGTAAAACTGAACTCACTCACTCACACACTCATAATTAAATTTATGGCTGTGGTGTGTGTGTGTGTGTGTGTGTGTTTGATGATGATTTTAATGGGGGGTCGCCCATTTTGTTCTGGGGATGTTGGGGAGTCATAAATTATGAACGGTCCCTTATGCCGCTTTTAGCAATATCATGGTGGGGGACATCAGAAAATTGCCTTCACACAATGTACACTAGATGCCAAAAGAAACGTTACCCTCCTACCTTTATGAATTACTGAAAAACTATCAAAGATATTTTAGAAGGTTTTGGTTTTCTTAAATGCATTCTTATTTGGGTGAAATGCATCTTTTTCAGAAGAGTTACATTGTCCTATATTCGTCCATGCCGAAATAAACCAATAATAGAGATTTTGATGTCCAAAAGAAAGGTTGACATAAAATTCTGCTTTGGGACAATGATAAACCATTTAAAGTCCCCATTTTTCAACTATTAAAACAAGAAACAACTGTTGTAGAGTGTGTAAAATTGTAAAATAATCATTGCTATGATTTCATTCTTTTAAAACATTTTGTGCTGATTTGCATTAGTGAAAACAAGTAAAACGTGTCTTTGATATTGTGAAATAATGTTTAGGAACATCTACAATTATCTTTGCTAACATTTTTGCTTGCAAAGTAACATATTTCCATTTTACACATAGCAATGTCAATCGCCAAAACGCAGCAATATTCAAACAGTATTTACATCCATTTCACATGCAGAATGATTCTATAGGGTATGAAGAGAGCCTAGAAGACATGATCTGATACACAAGTACGAGAAATATGCCACGATTAACAGCTGAATTGAAAGAAAGAGCCATTGGGATGGTGCAGATGGGGTCGACATACAATGTTGTTGCCAAAGCCCACGGATGCCACCGTATCACGGTCATAAGACTTATTCAGGGCTTCAGACAGACTGGGATCACCGTAGACACACCAAAAAGTGGACGTCCACGCATCACAACGCCAGCTAAAGATAGGTACCTCCGTCATTAAGGAAGGATGGTAACGTTTCTTTTAGCGTTTAGTGTACATGTACCCATGTGGTGAATCGAACCCAGGTCTAAATGGAAGTTATGCGCCTTTATCAGAATTCTGGGAGCGGCGGGGTAGCCCAGTGGTTAAAGCGTTCGCTCGTCACACCGAAGACCCGGGTTCGATTCCTCTCATGGGTGCAATGTGTGAGGCCTATTTCTGGTGTCCCCCGCTGTGATATTGCTGGAATATTGCTACAGGTGCTTAAGACTAAACTCACTCACTCAAAATCCTGTTTCCGTCCCTGTAATACGCATTTTTTTGTAAATGTGAATACATTTACATGGGTGTGCAATTATGTACCCATTTCAGAGATAATCACCATATTTGATTTTTTTTTTTTTAAATCAAACAATAATTCCCTGCACAACTTTTAACAATAGCCACAGCCACAGAAATCCGTCGTTTAAGCGCAGAGCTTGCCCGCAAATGTTGTGAAACCACAACAATCGATTACACTGAGAAGAGCTCATGTTTGTCAGGGGACACAGACAGAACACATATCATGCACGAGCTGCACGTGAATAATTCATTGTCTATATCAAACCCCTGGAGGATGGAGAGTAGGTGCCTAGTCTGTGTTAAGGTAATATTGACATAGTCGTCATGGAAATAAAACGTAAATGATAGGATAGGTTAGTTGTTTTTTGAGGTCGTGGAGGGTGCAGTGAGTTTGCTCTTTGAACTATCATATTTTGCCGACCTCAAATTTAAAGTCACGTTTTCATGACCCCTCCCTAAAAACATAACGTCCAAATAAATATTTTCTTCACCCCCTCTTCCATCTCCCCCTCGTTGGCCCCTCGTTCATTGTAATATTCTAGTTTTGACACTCCAATCAAATCGCCCGACCCATCCCCCTCGACCAGTCCAAAGAGGAGGTGGGGTAGCATAGTGGTTGAACCGTTCGCTCGTCACGCCGAAGACCCGGGTTCGATACCCACATGGGTACAATGTGTGAAGCCCATTTCTGGTGTCCCCGCCGAGATATTGCTGGAATATTGCTAAAAGCGGCGTAAAACTAAATTCACTCATTCTCTCACTCATTGGACAAACCCCTCTTCGCTCTTCCAACGAAAAGCATACAACTGTTAATTTCATTGATTATCTCATGTCACCGTAACCACTAAATGCGACTAAACATATTGATTTCATAATTCAAAGGGATTATTAAACAGTACTATAGCTTAGTTGATATATACTACTCACACTTTGCTAAGGATCAAAATTCCCAACTTTACTTTCCCAGATTTATAATTTGAAATTTTGTATCCATTTAAAACTGGATAAATAATGATATGGTAACCCTTCTTTAGGCAAACAGCCTATTGGTGTGTATTACAAGGGGTACGCGCAGTAGTTGGAACAGTGAAACAAATGCACGTCCGGTGCGTGATGAGCGCTAATTTATAGGGGTGTGTATTGCAGAGAATTTTCATATTGCGATATATTGCGATGCGAAAGCATGTATTGCGATATGTATTGCAATATATTGCATGAAGTATTTTAAAACAAAACTACTTTTAATCGAGTTACTGCTTGATTTATAGAGCAAAACACAACAAAATCACTAGGCTTGATTAAACTTTAATAACAACTTTTAATCATGATAAAAAAAAAACAAAAAAGTGAATAATATTTGGCACAAATGCAACAAGGACATATCCGAACATTTCCGAGTGTTACGAAGTTTTCCGAATGCAAGTCAAAATACCGGTTTTCGATCAGCGTATCGCAATACGTATCGTTTTCATGTCTGAACCGGTAAATACCGGTAAACCGGTTGTATTGCGCAGCCCTACTAATTTAGACTACCGTAGAAACCAACCCTTCTTGTTCTCGGGGTTTCATTTAATGTGCATACCCCTTTGTAATGCAAACTAATAATAGCGATTTGAAACTATGATCGTTTGTTAAACAACTTTTATCCTAAGTTGAATAAAATTCTGAGATTTTAATGTTCAATTGGCAAGGTAAAGTTATGAGGATTCGCAATCTTAATTTCACTTTATTTGATTTACTTTTTTGTTTAAAGTGAAATTCACCGGTACGTTTCCGCTGCAAACAGACAACGTGCATATTTCTTTGCACAAGCAACACATGCTTTTGTTGGACCATCACAATTCCACACGCAGACCACTAGTTACTGAACTTCAGCATTCAGATGCAATCCCCTATTTACAAGCACAGAGTATTTTGGATAAAATACCTCGTAAACAAATTGATAACTTCCTATAGCCGGCTATTTTATCGAGCAGCGGATGTCGTATATCCTGGACCCCCGATTTTTTTATGCCGTCACATACTGAGTGAGTGAGTGAGTTTTGTTTTACGCCGCACTCAGCAATATTCCAGCTATATGGCGGCGGTCTGTAAACAATCGAGTCTGGACCAGACAATCCAGTGATCAACAGCAGGAGCATCGATCTACGCAATTGGGAACCGATGACATGTGTCTGTCACATATTGAGATTGGTTCGTTGGTTATTGTAAACGCCGAACTCTCCAATATTCCAGCTATATGGTGGCGTCAAACAATACAGTGATCAACATCATGAGCATTAAACTAAGCAATTGGGATACAATGACACGTGTCAACCAGGTCAGCGGGCCAGACTACCTGATGATGTTAATCGCCTCTTATGACAAGCATGGGTTATATCTACGCAGGGTATGAAACTCCCAAATATTTCAGCCAGACCACAGGGCTGGTTAGATGTAAAACTTGCCAGCCCTGACCAAAACTTACCTGCCCACACAAATACTAATATACATCGATATCTAAATTTTAACCCGACCGTCGGGCAGGTGAATTTGAGAATCTAGCAGTCGGTGTTGAAGATAACCCATCCCGGGCGGCCGGGCAGGCAGGTATTTTGAACGCTGATCTACGTATCGATCTACGCAATTGGGAATGTAAGGTAGAGAATATGTGTATTACCAATAATGCATGGGCGCATACCCAGAACTAACCCCTAAGTCATGTGTGTCCGACATCAGCATGTCACAGTTCTATTAAGTGAGTGAGTGAGTTTTAGTTTTACGCCGCTTTAAGCAATATTGCAGTAATATCACGGCGGGGGACACCAGAAATGGGTTTCACACATTGTACCCATGTGGGGAATCGAACCCGGGTCTTCAGCATGACGAGAGACGGCTTTAACGACTAGGCTACCCCCACTGCCTTAGTTCTATTAAGTTGAGTTGAGTTGAGGTAGGTTTTACGTCCCATTGGCATTATTTCTACCATAGAGCCACCCGTGAAGATCCGGTTACGGGGGATTTGTCTTCAGTAACCCATGCTTGTCGTAAGAGGCGACTAACGGGATCGGGTGGTCAAACTCGCTGACTTGATTGACACATGTCATCGGTTCCCAATTGCGTAGATTGATACTCATGATGTTGATCACTGGATTGTCTGGTTCAGACTCGATTATTTACAGACCGCCGCCATATAGATGGAATATTGCTGAGTGCGGCGTAAAACTAAACTCACTCACTCACTCAGCTATAGAGCACGGCTATATTGCTAGACAATTTTGTAACCGTTTTTCAAACTGATGGCGGTTGACGTTGACATCGGAAGAGGTTTGTTTGTTGTTGAACACCGCACTCCATCTATATGACGGCGTTTTGTTTATAACTCTGGCAATCCAGTGATTGACAACATGAGCATCGTTCTGAGCAACTGGCATGGAATAGTGCGGCGTAAAACATTTAAAAAATGGATCGACGTGGTCAGGTTCAGTGACCTGGTCGATTATGTGTGGCATACCCACTGCCTGTAGCGGTGCCCATAACATCAACCATTTGTTTGTCTGGCCCAAACAACAAACACACACTCCTGGGCCTTGATTTTCGAAGCTCTCTTAGCGCTAAGATAGTCGTAAGTGACATACATTAACATTAACTTACGACTCTCTTAGTGCTAAGAGAGCTTCGAAAATCTAGGCCCAAGTCGGTTAATCAAAGTAAACAATGAGACCAGCCACCTAAGCTAAACGTAAACAGTACACATAAACGAGACAGGCTAATGCTACTTGGACGATTGTTGCGTCGCCATCGCAAAAATACTGCTACATTTTAGTGTTGTACGACCATATTTAGTGTTGTATGACCACGTTTTAGTGTTGTATGACCACATTTTAGTGTTGTACGACCATATTTAGTGTTGTATGACCACGTTTTAGTGTTGTATGACCACATTTTAGTGTTGTACGACCACATTTTAGTGTTGTACGACCACATTTAGATGAGCACATTTTAGTGTTGTACGACCACATTTTAGTATTGTATGACCACATTTTAGTGTTGAACGACCACATTTGTATGACCACATTTTAGTGTTGAACGACCACATTTGTATGACCACATTTTAGTGTTGAACGACCACATTTGTATGACCACATTTTAGTATTGTACGACCACATTTTAGTGTTGAACGACCACATTTGTATGACCACATTTTAGTGTTGTACGACCACATTTTAGTATTGTATGACCACATTTTAGTGTTGAACGATCACATTTGTATGACCACATTTTAGTGTTGAACGACCACATTTGTATGACCACATTTTAGTGTTGAACGACCACATTTGTATGACCACATTTTAGTATTGTACGACCACATTTTATTTTAGTGTTGTATGACCACATTTTAGTGTTGTACGACTACTTTTAGTGTTGTACGACCACATTTATATGACCACATATTAGTGCTGTACGATCACATATTAGTGTTGTATGACCACATTTTGGTGTTGTATGGCCACATTTTAGTGTTGTATGACCATATTTGTATGTCCACATTTTAGTGTTGTACGACCACATTTATATGACCACATATTAGTGCTGTACGATCACATATTAGTGTTGTATGACCACATTTTGGTGTTGTATGGCCACATTTTAGTGTTGTACGACCACAGTATAGTGTTGTATAACTCTGCATTAAAATCGTTGTATGACAGTCCATGAACTATATTATTAGTAAGGCAATAACGTGTTATTTCTTCCGATATTTAAATATAGTTTAGTATCGCCAGCCAAGGTAGACTAACGCTTAGTCTCTAAATATATATAATTTTGACAGTAACAAACAAACCTGTATAATAAAAGACCCCCAGGGAGACCAGAGATTCTGAAGCTGAGGAAATGTAGACTTGCTTTATTTAGGGCTTTAGCATTACAGGGAGGGCTTGGCAGTAGGGAAAATAATATAGTTCAGGGACTGTGAGACAGACTACAGATAAGGAACAATTTGTCAACAACAGTACAGACAAGTAACAAATTGGATACTGTCTCGTCACGCCGAGTGATCACCCTGGGTCAAAGTCCAAGAGAGAGACGGTATACGAGAACACAGGACTTGTATACTTCCTTAGTTGTCGTGAATTAACATTAGAAATGCTCGATACGGGCTGGTCAAAGATAGAACGGGTACCCTACAATGATTACCGTCTGGTACCCCGCAGCGTTGCTCTGGTAACCAATAATTTTCAACGAGTCCTGCAAACTGGCGACATTAGTTTCTAGTGGTTACTTTTTTAAATGTAGTTGTAGGAGTTTGGTTGATTGTCCAAAGTTTTTGTATCGAATGTGTAATATACTGTCAATTCCATAAAAAACCAACGATTTTTATAATGGCAATTAACTCCCAAAGCCGTACACAATATATCATGAGTTTCGTGATGTTAGTGATGTTAGTGACGTCAAGTGATGAATAACAGGGGCATTATCAAATACTCTGTCGCATCACCTCAAGAACTCAAATATTTTTGTTTGTTTATTTTATATTCATTTATTCCTTTACTTTTTAAAAGGTTTTATTTAAGTTGGGGTGGGTGGCGGTGGGGAGGTGTAAGCCGCCATAGAGCTTGAGTATTTCGCTGAGAGCAGCGTTTTACAACCAACATATTTTGGGAGGGACAATTAATATTCTCTCTTTTATATTACACCATCACATTCTGTACCGAAATGCATTGGAAGCCTTATTCCCATGCACCCCCACCCCCCGACCCACCAACACTTTACAAACCACTTTAACCCATTTAACAATCTAGTATGCCTGTTGTCTCAATACACGTGTGGTTGAAAGTTATTTTAAAGGTTTTAAATTAGTTGGTTAACCTTCACCTTAGGAAGTCAAGATGTTCAACATGTACATAATTTATTCATAAACGTAGCCCACAGCTGTTTCATTGCTTCAGACTAGTGGACACTGGACTCTAGACTAACGCTCAGTCTCCCAATATATAACATGTTGATAGAAACAAATATTTCCTCTTAAATTGAAAAGGAGCCCCAGTGCTGTGGGAGATTCAGAACCAAAGGAAATCTAGACTTGCTTCAAAGTGAGCTTTAGTATTGCAGGAAGGGCTGGGCGGAAGGTAGACTAACAGCTATCTCCGAAATGAACATATTACAGAAAATAGTTCCTAAATTAAAATCATAAAATATATTGAAAAGGAGTCCAGAGAGTTGCTTCTTTTTAAGAAAATGTGGAAATCTAGACTTGCCACATATTCTAGACTTGCACGGCCTACTTGGATATATTTGTTTCAGGGTCTGTATGGCAGACTAGGCGGAAGGGTCCATAATGGGGTTCAGGGACTGTGAGACAAACTATAATTGGACCCCCTCAGCGTTCCAGCTTTTCTTTGTGGTCACATCTGACCATGACAGCCGTTCGGTAATTCACATCAAAAAGTTTTCTAAGGGGCTTAAAGCTACACCACTGTGTCAGCAACGCCTGGTCTAATTTGAGGAAGTCTTGGCCCGCTAAGTACCGTTATACGAACATAAACACCCCGAGGCAAGAGCCGTGCTGTTGTAAAGTACATACATTACATTGTATTACATTTAGTTACGGTCTTGGTAGTATAATGGATTGGACGTTACAGTATATCCTCGAATAGACGCTTGCTGAAAAGAAAGTATACACTTACAACGTTACTGGGCTGAAAAAGACGTCGAAACAGTGCAGCCTTAGCAAAAACGTAACTATGATCATCAAACACAACGCCATAGAATTACTGTTAAGATATTTACTATCCTGGCCAAAGACTGACTGACTGACTGAGTTTGGTTTGACGCCGCTTTTAGCAATATTCCAGCAACATCACGGCGGGGGACACCAGAAATGGGCTTCACACAATGTACCCATGTGGGGATTCGAACCCGGGTCTTTGGCGTGACGAGCCAACGCTTTAACCACTAGGCTACCCCCTACGCCCCTCCTGGCCAAAGAGTGTTTGTTTGTTGTTTAACGCCACTCAGCAATATTCCAGCTATATGGCGGCGGTCTGTAAATAAACGAGTCTGGACCAGACAATCCAGTGATCAGCAGCATGAGCATCGATCTACGCAGTTGGGATACGATGACATGTGTCAACCAAGTCAGCGGGCCTGACCAACCGATCCGATTGCCAACAAGCACGGGTTTGTGAAGATCAACTCTTACCCGGATCTTCACGAATACTTGGACACAGATCCCTCTGAAAGAGTAAATGCCTCGAATGTTTAAATGCATGGGAGGAAAGACTGAAGTGATCCAGGCAGTTCTAGCGAGAGAGTTTGGTTTGACAGCGCTTTTAGCAATATTCCAGCAATATCACGGAGGGGGACACCCGAAATGACCTTCACACATTGTGCCCATGTAAGGAATCGAATCCGGGTCTTTGGCGTGACGAGCGAACACTTTAACCACTTGGCTACCCCACCGCCCCCAAATATGAAAGGTATTCGCTTACGCATGGTATTGTCTGTTTCGCTCACAGCTATCGCCCCGCCCCATGTATACAGTACTATGCTGTTCTAGGACGTGTTCCACTTTAGTGAAACCCATGAGAAAGGATATGATGCTGAAAGACCAAGAATCATGTTCGGGGTGAATATCGAATTTCTTTGCAAATATCCAGTTAAAATGGTAATTTTGCTTGTTGGGACCACGAAATTATATCGAGATATCCGAAATATCGAGACATCCGTATCAAGAGCTTGAATAATGATAAATTATGAAGGATTTTCCCGAGATATCGAGTTATCAGAGTTCGACACAACGGTGCTCGACTGTATAGGTGTTAAGGATTCGAACGCCACGATGACACCGACAACTCAAGACAGCGCATTTCACTTCCTTCTGTTAAATTATGTCCTCATTATAAGACATGTAGAGAACTGTCTGTACCACCATATTATTCTAAAAATCCATCCCATGATAAGTTTGTCTCATTAATGTCGACAAAAGTTTGTTGTTATAATGAAGATATTATTGTTCCTCAAAGAAATGTATCATGTGAAGTAGTCTTGCATTGTATATCAATATATCTTGAGCACTGTTTGATCATGTGTTGTATCTCAGCACCATGGGCCATAAGGCCTCAAATCCAAAATAAATTTGTTACTTGTCACTTTTCACCTGAATTGTGTGTCACCTTAGAAGGACGGGCTACCCGTGTCCACTACATCTGTTGTAATGGGAGGGGAACATACATCGCGAGTAGACATTTTGTAACGAAACGCCCTCACGCACACAGCACATCGATCGCAACACGGCAACTAACACGGCGCATAACACCCAGCTGGAGATCCGAAGTATGGAAGCGTATTAGGGCCAGATTATTTCCAAAAATCACTTCATCAATGTAAGGAGGGGTGTTTCATATTAAATCCAATTTTGAATAATGAAGAAAAAGGTTTAAAAGTCTGAAGAAAACGAATTTTCATAAAACTGTCAATTTATCTGTCAGTTACTGTTATTTACTTACCTTTAGCGATTAAAAGCCAGTCCCTTGTAGAAATGTCGCGATTTCAAGCGTAAATGTGGTAGCAGACGATTTTACCTTCGATACGGAAGTACGCTATTGCAGCTGCGCAGAATTACCGGACGCGCGGAATTACTAGACTCGCTTGTAGATCTGAGTTAAAGTGGTTCAATATTTCGCTCCACAAGCCGAAGACCTGAGTTTGATTCCCCACATGGGTACATGAAGCCCATTTTGGTGTCTCCCGCCGTGATATTGCTGGAATATTGCTAAAAATCACTCACTTGAAAAATAAATGCAACCAGGGCTTTATGCAATGGTTTACGGTAGCCCTAGACACATTGCTGTTTATCTTGTTTGCATAGTAACTATGGTAGACTGTGGACATTCTATTTCCTCGTTATTCATTGAACAAAGAATATATTACATAAGGAGCTTAAGTAAATACTTCCGTCCCCATTAATGGTTTTATGTCTCGGTTTTGTGTATCCGAAAGCGAAACAAAATCTTTAAAGATATCAACGTACCGCACTGGTTCTCGTGAATGCCATTTCAAGGATACATCACTTCAAAAAGCTTTGAATACACGATGCCATCTGGAAAGCAGTGAAATGTAACGTGTTATATTGGGGATTACACTTTCTCAGATGTGGTAGCCTAGTGGTTAAAGCGGTCGCTCGTCACGCCGAAGACCCGGGTTCGATTTCCCACATGGGAACGTACAATGTGTGAAGGCCATTTCTAGTGTCCATAGCCGTGATATAGCTGGAATTTTGCTAAAAGCGGCGTAAATCTAAACTCACTCTCTCATTCACTAAACACCTCTGTGAGTATCAGTAACACAGGGGCGTGTCACGCTTAGAAACAGCGTTAGAAAGACATATAGGTATATAGACCCTGTCCTAGTAGTATATAAAAGGATCCTTTTATATAGTACTAGGGTAGAGTCTATATACCTATAATGTCTTTCTAACGCTGTTTCTAAATGTGACAAAACGGTGGGTAGCCTAATGGTTAAAGCGTTGGCTCGTCACGCCGAAGGCCGGGTTTCGAATCCCCACATGGGTACAATGTGTGAAGCCCATTTCTGGTGTCCCCAGCCGTGATGTTGCTGGAATATTGCTAAAAGCGGCGTAAAACCAAACTCAGTCAGTCAGTCAGTCTAAGCGTGACACGCCCCTGTGAGCAGTAACACACCTGGAGAAGGTGCCTGCATCGAGTCCGGACATGCGTTCTGAAACCGTTAGTCCACCCCTATAGGTATAAACAATTACGCGCAGTAAACCCAGTGCCCTTTCTTGACCACATAGCTCATTAGTCGCCTCGTACAACCAACATTAGACTTGCACAAGTCTCTAAGGTAATAATTAATAGTTTAAATGATAGTTTCTAATCAATATAAATAACAGACTGATGTACCGTTCGCCTATCTAGACTTATCTCTTTGAAGGATAGAATTACTATACACTAAACGCCAAAAGAAACGTTACCCTCCTACCTTTATGAATTTCTGAAAAACTATCAAAGATATGTTAGAAGGTATTAGTTTACAAGAAAGCTTAACAACACAGCTTGATGCAAATCACGAAAAAAAATTTCTCATTTGGGTGAAATGCATCTTTTTCAGAAGAGTTAAATTGTCCCATTTCGACAATGCCGAAATAAACCAATAATAGTGATTTAGATGTCCAACAGAAAGGTTGAAATACAATCCTGCTTTGGGACAAAGATAAACCATTTAATGTCACCATTTCAACTATTAAAACAAGAACAACTGTTGTAGAGTGTGTAAAATTTAAAATAATAATTCCTATGATTTCAGTCTTTTATTTTAGAACATTTTCTGCTGATTTGCATTAGTGAAAACAAGTAAAACGTGTCTTTGGTATTGTGAAAATGTGTTTAGGGACATCTACAATTATCATCATACATTTTTGTTTGCAAAGTAAACTTTGCTGTTTACACACAGCAAAATCAATCGCCAAAACGTAGCAATATTCAAGCAGTATTTGCATCAATTTCATGTGTAGAATGATTCTATAGGGTATGAAGAGAGCCTAGAATGCATGATATGATACACAAGTACGAGAAATATGCCACGATTAACAGCTGAAGAGAGAGAAAGAGCCATTGGGATGGTTACAATACAATGCTGTTGCCAACGCCCTCGGATGCCACCGTTTCACGGTTGTAAAACTTCGTCAGCGCTACAGACAGACTGGGGTCCCCGTAGACACACCAAGAAGACTAGCAAAGTGTTAGTAGTATATATCAACTCAGCTATAGTACTGTTTAATAATCCCTTTGAATTATGAAATCAATATGTTTAGTCGCATTTAGTGGTTACGGTGACATGAGATAATCAATGAAATTAACAGTTGTATGCTTTTCGTTGGAAGAGCGAAGAGGGGTTTGTCGAATGAGTGAATTTAGTTTTACGCCGCTTTTAGCAATATTCCAGCAATATCTCGGCGGGGGACACCAGAAATGGGCTTAATACATTGTACCCATGTGGGGAATCGAACCCGGGTCTTCGGCGTGACGAGCCAACGCTTTAACCACTAGGCTACCCCACCGCCCCCACACCAAGAAGAGAAAGTCCACGCATCACAACGCCAGCTGAAGATAGGTACCTCCGTTATGAAGGCATGAGGGTAACGTTTCTTTTGGCGTTTTATGTATATCCATGGGCTTAGCATTCAGTATAGACTGGAACAAGACTAGAGCAGTCCTGGCAATAATTGCTTGGGGTCTTTTCCAATAAAGATGCTATTATGTCAGACCGTGGTCCTTCCTCCAATCAGGGGTGCTCCTGTGACAGATAATCGACCAATCAGGGGTGCTCCTGTGACAGATAATCGACCAATCAGGGGTGCTCATGTGACAGATAATTGACGTCACCTCTTGTATCAAATAAAGGAAAACATAGTAGGGGCTGGTTAACTTTTTGGGAGACGGGGCAGTGAAGCAATTTGTATTACCCCCCTGCCCCTTCCCGGCCCCCACTGGCGCCAACCACCCTCCCATGCTTATAGTTGCGGTAAAAGGAATTCTCTTACGCTTTTAACTTATCGGACTTTGGGGTTCCCCCATCAGGATAGGGAGATACCTCAAGTACACATCCACACACACTTCCCCTTCGATATATGACCGATCCCTCAACAGTATTATTTGATCCGCGAAGATCCGAGTTAGAATTGGTCGTTTGTCGTAAAAGGTGAAAAGGTGACTAACGGGATCGGATTGTCAGGCTCGCTAGCTTTGTTGACACATGTCATCGTATCCCAATTGCGTAGATTGATGCTCATGCTGTTGATCACTGGATTGTCTGGTCCAGCCTCTATTATTTACAAACCGCCGCCATAGAACTGAAATATTGCTGAGTGCGGCGTTAAACAACAAACCAACCAATCCTCAACAACTAACAACTGAAATAGGCGTCATTACAGCAGAATGGGATTAAACCAAAAAACGAAACTAGTTAATTTACCGAAATAGAATGTTCAACTTTTTCTACACCCCCCACCCCCCCGACTGAAACACATTTTTGTAAAGAACCGAACAGAAGCTATGTAACGATTTCCATTTAACACCTTTCTTGTACAACTATTCGAGGCAGAATATCCAAAGTCAGTAAGCCAGAATATAATGTTCTGAACAGGTTGTCGCTTGTCCTAATTTCACCATGGCAGGTCTCATTACCCTGTAAAGTGTTCGCAATTCGCGTCTGACAGAAGCCATTACCAGACTAGTGGCAAATCCCCCGACACTACCCATTCATGAAAGTGCATGCGTGTTATTTTCCCTTCAAACGAATAAAACGGTTTTTTCTACATCGAGAATTAAAGAAGCTCAGTCATTTTCCCCATTCATCCACTGATTTGTTTGATCTATACTATTTGATGCTGGTATTGTGTACCGATGTACTCGATGTAATATTATACATGCATTCGCTGTGGGACATTGTTAGTATTCAGTGGACCTTAGCTGTTAATGGTTAAATGTTCAGTTAGGCAGAATGGTCGGAGGCTGTGTGAACAACGCAGTCAGACATTTTAGGAAATAAATAAATAAATGAATGAATGAATATATAAATAAATACTAACTAGCACATACAAATAGAAACTTACAAACACACGCATACAAGCATGCAAAACAACAACTATAAATGAATGAATAAATAAATAAATCCATTAATAAATAAATAAAATAAAAAAATCAATTAATTAATAAATACTAGCAACACACATAATGTAAACTTACAAACACATACACACAGGCATGGAAAACAACAATAATAAAGAATGAATAAATAAATACTAATAAGTACATACAACTATAAACTTACAAACACATACAAGTATGCAAAACAACAATCCACAAGCCCCCAAATACATACAGCATAAGTTGGTTTTTGCTAAAAGCAACTCACTCACTCACTTGTACACGTATATGCGTGGTTGAAATTATATTTGATGTTTTCTCTTGTCTACAGGGGCGGTGGGGTAGCATAGTGGTTAAAGCGTTCGCTCGTCACGCCGAAGACCCGGGTTCGATTCCCCACGTGGGCGAAATGTGTGAAGCCCATGTCTGGTGTCCCCCGCCGTAATATTGTTGGAATATTACTAAAAGCGGCGTAAAACCAAACTCACTCACTCACTCACTCTTGTCTACAATTGAACAGGTCGATCTCGTGAAATATTTAGAGTGATTACAGCTTCATGCTGCTTTATGGTGGTAGGGTAACCTATTGATTAAGGGTTTCCGAAGATCCGGGTTCGATTCCCCACATGGGTACAATGTGTGAAGCCCATTTCTGGTGTCCCCTACTGTGATATTGCTGGAATATTGATAACAGCGGCGTAAAACCTTACTCACTCACTCATGCATCTTCAAGCAACATTCCAGCAATATTACGACTGGGGGACACCAGAATTTACACATGGTACCCCCATGTAGTGAATCGAACAGTCAGTGTGATGACCGAACACTTTAACCACTAGGCTACCCCGGCGCCACTCAGATATTAAAAAATATCACCATGCACGGACGTCGGTCACCGAGCTGAACTACCGACAAAAGCCCGAATATGATATTATATACAACATATCCTGTGAGGATTGTCTGGTTTCGGTGGGGTAGCCTAGTGGTTGAAGCGTTCGCTCGTCACGCCGAAGGCCCGGGTTCGATTCCTGACACGGGTACAATGTGTGAAGCCATTTTCTGGTGTCCCCCGCATGATATTGCTGGAATATTGCTAAAAGCGGCCTAAACCCAAACTCAGTCCGTCTGGTCCTGAATCGCCCACTGACCGCTAAGAAATTGCTGAGTGCGGGGTTTGACTACAAACATCGGTCCAATATGCTGCGCATTAATTTAATCGTGTGTAATGTGACTACAGGTTGTATTCGTCACCACTCGCCTCTTTCCGTAACCTCCAAGAAGCGCCGTTCGGCTTGTCCCGGAATAACACGAGTTGGTCACGAATGTACAGGTTGTAATGGCGGCCGAACGACACGCTGATGCAAGCAGTTAAAAAATTTCATCAGAAAAAGGATGTTTTTGATAGGTAATAAAGCAGATGGTACACTTTATTGGGAGAGTTTCAAAACGCATTGTACACATCCCGGATCTAGGGTTTAAGGTTTAAAAACTGCATCCCAACCAGACCGTGCTGGAGCCTGCTGACATTTCAATAGCTATGTACACACCAGCATGAATTAATGTGCCCCGATTGAACATCCTGAATCACGTTCAATAATTAATAACATGTATCAAATTACACACCTGTTGCCAATGTGAGAATATTTGTTCTGCTTTATTACGCTTTATGAAAGATATTACTTGTAGCATGAGTGAGTGAGTGAGTTTACTTTTACGCCGCACTCAGCAATATTCCCGCTATATAGCGGCGGCCTGTAAATAATCGAGTCTGGACCAGACAATCCAGTGATCAACAGCATGAGCATCGATCTGCGCAATTGGGAACCGATGTGTCAACCAAGTCAGCGAGCCTGACCACCCGATCCCGTTAGTCGCCTCTTACGACAAGCATGGGTTACTAAAGGCCAATATTCTAACCCGGACTTTCACGGGTTTGTTGCATGAAGAAAAAACGACATGAATAGTATTTTTACGAAGGTATTTCTTCAATATGATGAATTCAACACTGACGGGGGCGGTGGGGTAGCCAAGTGGTTAAAGCGTTCTCTCGTCACGCCGAAGATCCGGGTTCGATTCCCCACGTGGGTACATTGTGCGAAGTCCATTTCCGATGTCCTCCGCCGTGATATTGCTGGAATCTTGCAAAAAGCGGTGTAAAATCATACTCACTCACAGAACACGGAAAGGAACGAACGCGCAAACATGACAACCTCTGTCGAAGCTATTCAGGACGTTGCACGTGCGGATGGAAATGTGGGTGACTTGTCCATGATGGCGAATCACTCGGAGATACCTGAAGACAATGGAATAGTTCTCGCTAAAATGTTTGATAGCGGATCGCATCTAGCTGTTTGGCTGTCATCGTGATGTACGTTGGAAATTATAGACGATCATAGAACAATAGATTGATGTCACAATATTTATTTATAATGCGATATAAATGATAGTGTGGAGTGACTGAGTTCCCATGTATGACAACCTCGACCTGTGTCACATTGTATCACATTGTGTAGCAACAGCCACGGCTGTGGTAACGTCCACGATAACACTTGATCAACTACAGTGATCCACTGATATTTCAGGCAGGGCGTTTGGCAAAAAGATCGATCAAACAAACAAACAAAAAGAAAGAAACTCAAAACACATCAATTAAAACTATTACGGAGCGGTGGGGTAGCCTAGTGGTTAAAGCGTTCACTCGTCACGCCGAAGATCCCGGTTCGATTCCCCACATGGGTACAATGTGTGAAGCCCATTTCTGTAGTCCCCGCCGTGATATTGCTGGAATAGTGCTAAAAGCGGCGTAAAACTAAACGCAGTCAGTCCCTCAAACCTTCTAATTGGGAGAATTTGTATGGTACAGAGCTAACAGCTTTCATACTTCACAAGCATTGGACGAGGGTGTCATCCATTTCAAAGGCTGATCCAGAGGGGGTGGGGGTGTGCTGGGCTGTTTCCCCACCCCACCCCCTTTTTTGTCCTGAAAGTTTCTTAAATTCCCATTGAAACTCTCGTGAAAATGAAGTGTGCACCCCAACCCTTTCTCAAAACGCTGTACCCGCCCTGTGCTTGCCCCTCCGCATAGCCTGTTATAGTCTGTCTCACAGTCCCTGAACCACATTATTTTCCCAACAGCCAAGCCCTCCCTGCAGTGCTAAAGCCCTAAATAGAGCAAGTCTAGATTTCCCCAGGTTCGGAATCTCTTGTCTCCCTGGGGCTCCTTTCCGGTTTAAATGGGCCTGTTTTTTGCCATCAGGATTATATATATTCAGAGAGTAAACGTTAGTCAAAGCCTGTTAAAACATTGACTTAAATGCAATATATTTCAATTCCCTGTGAAACATTGACTTCAGTATATTCAAAACTGCTATCTTCTTTTAGAGGCATAGGGAGCCTGTGTTCAATTCTCTGCTGCGCAGTCTCTTAGAAGGGAGGGAGTTGGCGTGTCGGTCCGAATGCCAAATCAGTCTTTGTGTCTGTCTGAATGAGTGTATGATTGTCCGAGGGAGTTGGTGTGTCGGTCGAATGAGTTTGAGTGTCTGACCGACTGAGACGGTGTGTCTGTTACAGAGAATCGGTGCGTCTGTCCGTGGGGTTGAGTGTCTGACCGACTGAGATGGTGTGTCTGTTCGAGAGAATCGGTGCGTCTGTCCGAGGAGTTGGTGTGTCTGATATGGCTCTTTTTCTTTTTGAATTTATATACTCATGCCAATAATGGTTGTCACCCCTTCAATTTTGTTTTATTGGAGAGAGAGAGAGAAGTGTGTGTGTGTGTGTGTGTGTGTGTTGAGACAACCATTATTGGCATGAGTATATATTTAAATATTGTTTTAAATTTGATGTCTTTCAGGCCTTGTGGAGCCTGTTGTTGTATACATATGACTATCTGACTGCTGTATATATTGTGAAACAACATGACACACTATTCTATCATTATTTTATTTAGGCTTCAGTGATATTAATAAAGGCGACATAAGTTAGTTGTCAGCATGTATTTTTCTGATCGAAAAAATTACCTTCCAGTTCGACTAAACTGCAAACAATAATATTTCTGTCACAGAAGTGCCGTAATCTGGAGCCATTGGCTATATATTACACTCTATTTTGTACCATGACTAACAGAGCATCAGCGCCGAAGATAGTCATCGGGGACATAAAGGCGATCAGAGTTATCTCCTTGTTCATTTCAAGACCGCCTCGTGGGCACTATTTCTCATAAACGTTTTTAAAATTCTCCATGAATTCTGTTTTTGCACCAAGTGGTGATCTGGTGCTTTGGAGGCAGTTTGATATTTAAGATGCATCATCTTCTGGAAAAAATATATTTTAAAGAAAGTAATATTCTAAAGCAAGGTGAGTGTGTGAGTGAGTGAGTATGGTTTTATGCCGCTTTTTAGCAATATTCCCGCGATATCATATCTGGGGAACCAGATATGGGCTTCACTCATCGTACCTATGTGGGGAAACAAACTGGGGCCTTCGGCATGACTGGCAGACGCTTTAACCATGAAAACTTAATCACTTCACACAACCATTTATATCGTGACGTCTCTCCATTGTTCTATAATCGTGTATTATTTCAAACGTACACTACAATGACAACTTACAGAAGAAAACCCTGTTAGTGTAAACTATTCTATTGTCTGGCAAGTCTGGAATACACAATCCAGTGATCAATAGCATGAGTATCGATCTACACAATCGGAATACGATTACATGTGTCAACCAAGTCAGCGAGTCTGGGCCCCGTTCCTCAAACACCAATACCTTAATGAGGAAGTGTACACGAATAAATCACATTTATTCTTATGTGAATCGAAGTGAACTGTTTTAAATAGTTAATACCAATCTTTACACACTCATTTTTCTTACAATGTAAGTATAACCCTCAAAATAAGTGCTGAAATGTTATGCCAATATTAGGCCTTTGTTTGCCGAGCTAAACAGGCCAGAGTTACCGCCCTTGATTATGACGTAATTGGTGCCACTTGATTTTAAACTGGTCTCCTGTCTAGTCCCAAATCAAGAGATAATATACTGACATTAATCACGTGAAAAAGTTTGTGAAAATTCGAAAGAAGCATAAGAACAGAAAACTTAGACTTACGACTGTCGTAGCGCAGTACGATCGCTTTGAAAATCGGGACCAAGACCACCCGATCCCGTTATTCGCCTCGTACGACAAGCATGGGTTACTGAAGATCAGTTGTAACCCGGATCTTCACGGGTAGGAGATTTTGTCGGATGTGATGTTGAGGAAGGAACAACCATTGAACAATGAATATATTTAGACCTCGCAGCCTAAGGATGCAGAGCTGAGAGTCGGATGTAGGGACAATACACCGGATACTTTCACAGAGCGGTGGACGCCGTTACAGGCTGATAGGAGGCAGCGGCTTGATGCAGACAACTGGCCTGCTCCACCATAATGGCGGACCTATAAGTAAGTTATTACAATACATTCTATTCTTTAAACATTCTGTAACATGATCAGATGAAATGTTTTTAATTGTTTTATGTTGAGATAATTATACATTGCTGAATGTTCTACACTGATGTATGTTATACATTGCTGAATGTTCTACACTGACGTATGTTATACATTGCTGAATGTTCTACACTGATGTATGTTATATATTGCTGAATGTTCTACACTGATGTATGTTTTTTGCTGGTAATCTAAATAATATTAATTGTTGCATTCAATAATGTTCTGGGTAAATATTGATATGTGATGTATGTACTTGTATTCAATAATGCCGTATGCTACATATTGCTGTGTGCTATGCACTTCAACATATTGTAAGCTGTCGTATGTTACAACGAATCTTTCACTGAAAAGTTGGTTGAAAACAAGTCATTAAATTCTGATTGTAAACGAGCCTGTGAGATGGTAGAATGAGAATTGGTGGGAGTGTCGCTTCACATCAAACGGCACCCAAGGAGAATTGTCATGATTAGCTGGAATATTGCTGAGTGCGGCGTAAAACTAAACTCAGTCATGATTACTGGCAGTATATTTATTTCAGCTAGAACGTAGTTCAAGGTCACCCCGAGGAATTAATATTACCTGCCACTGCTTTGAAAGGTCACCTCCTGTCACCTGTGGTTGATTACTGGCTTATCCCTTTGAACCTACCTGGGCGGGTATGGAGCAGGCAAACCACAGATAAGTATCTGAGATTCGAACCTACGACGAGCTAGACCCTTGCAGATTGGCGATTGGTATGTGTACCTAAAGTGAGGCGTCTTAGTCAACAGGGTCAACGGGTGACCCGCGGTGTCGGTGAGAAATGTCGGACACAGACGTTGATGATGATGATGACTATGTGACGGCTGATGAGGAAGACGATGAATGCGATTTTAGAGAAGAAGGGAGTGTCGAGGACGAGGATCTTTACTATAGCGAGGAAGAGGAGGAGGAGGAGGAGGAAGATGACGGAGAAGGGGACAGCAATGCTGATTTAACCGATCTCGGAACTATTTTCGGCAACATTACTTGTCAAACTATCACTCAACATTCCTATCAAGTAGAATATGAAGGTGAATAGAATTGTTGACTGTTATATTTCTAGACGATTGTTGACTGTTATATTTCTAGATGACTGTTGACGGCTGTTATATTTCTAGATGATCATTGACTGTTATATTTCCAGACGATCGCTGACTGTTATATTTCAGACGATTGTTAACTGTTATATTTCTAGATGATTGTTGACAGTTACATTTCAGACGATTGTTGTCTGTTATAGTTCCAGACGATTGTTGACTGTTATATTTCTAGATGACTGTTGACTGTTATATTTCCAGACAATTGTTGACTGTTATAGTTCCAGACGATTGCTGACTGTTATATTTCTAGATGACTGTTGACTGTTATATTTCTAGATGACTGTTGACTGTTATATTTCAAGGTGATTGTTGACTGTTATATTTCCAGACAATTGTTGACTGTTATATTTCTAGATGATTGTTGACTCTTATATTTCTAGATGACTGTTGACTGATATATTTCAAGGTGATTGTTGACTGTTATATTTCCAGACGATTGTTGACTGTTATATTTCCAGACGATTGTTGACTGTTATATTTCCAGACGATTGTTAACTGTTATATTTCCAGACGATTGTTGACTGTTATATTTCCAGACGATTGTTGACTGTTATATTTCCAGACGATTGCTGACTGTTATATTTCCAGACGATTGTTGACTGTTATATTTCCAGACGACTGTTGACTGTTATATTTCCAGACGATTGTTGACTGTTATATTTCCAGACAACTGTTGACTGTTATATGTCAAAGCGATTGTTAACTGTTATATTTCCAGACGACTGTTCACTGTTATATTTCAGACGATTGTTGACTGTTATATTTCTAGGTGATTGTTGACTGTTATATTTCCAGACGATTGTTAACTGTTATATTTCCATACGATTGTTGACTGTTATATTTCTAGGCGATTGTTGACTGTTATATTTCCAGGCGATTGTTGACTGTTATATTTCCAGACGATTGTTCACTTTTATATTTCCAGACGATTGTTGACTGTTATATTTCCAGACGACTGTTGACTGTTATATTTCCAGACGATTGTTGACTGTTATATTTCCAGACGATTGTTGACTGTTATATTTCCAGACGACTGTTGACTATTATATTTCTAGGTGATTGTTGACTGTTATATTTCCAAACGATTGTTGACTGTTATATTTCTAGGTGATTGTTGACTGTTATATTCCATTGGCTGTTATTACTATTCTTTAGTCACTGAAATGTTTCAGTGGACTAACGTCGTCTCTTTTTGTCTGATTGTATACGTTGTTGTGTTATGTTTGTTAATTGCATTGTTTCATGGCTATTTGTTACCATCAACTTAAGGCCAACTTACACCTGCACCAGGCTCGGGGCCACCATCAACTCAAGGCCAACTTACACCTGCACCAGGCTCGGGACTACCATCAACTCAAGGCTCAGCCAACTTACACCTGCACCAGTGTCGGGGCTACCATCAACTCAAGGCCAACTCACACCTGCACCAGGCTCGGGGCTACCATCAACTCAAGGCCAACTTACACCTGCACCAGTGTCGGAGCTACCATCAACTCAAGGCCAACTTACACCTGCACCAGGCTCGGGGCTACTATCAACTCAAGGCCAACTTACACCTGCACCAGGCTCGGGGCTACCATCAACTCAAGGCCAACTTACACCTGCACCAGGCTCGGGGCTACCATCAACTCAAGGCCAACTCACACCTGCACCAGGCTCGGGGCAACCATCAACTCAAGGCCAACTCACACCTGCACCAGTGTCGGAGCTACCATCAACTCAAGGCCAACTTACACCTGCACCAGTGTCGGGGCTACCATCAACTCAAGGCCAACTTACACCTGCACCAGGCTCGGGGCTACCATCAACTCAAGGCCAACTTACACCTGCACCAGTGTCGGGGCTACCATCAACTCAAGGCCAACTCTACACCTGCACCAGTGTCGGGGCTACCATCAACTCAAGGCCAACTTACACCTGCACCAGTGTCGGGGCTACCATCAACTCAAGGCCAACTCACACCTGCACCAGTGTCGGGGCTACCATCAACTCTAGGCCAACTGATACCTGCACCAGGCTCAGGGCTACCATCAACTCAAGGCAAACTCACACCTGCACCAGGCTCAGGGCTACCATCAACTCAAAGCCAACTCACACCTGCACCAGGCTCGGGGTTACCATCAACTCAAGGCCAACTCACACCTGCACAAGTGTCGGAGCTACCATCAACTCAAGGCCAACTCACACCTGCACCAGGCTCGGGGTTACCATCAACTCAAGGCCAACTCACACCTGCACAAGTGTCGGAGCTACCATCAACTCAAGGCCAACTCACACCTGCACCAGTGTCGGGACTACCATCAACTCAAGGCCAACTCACACCTGCACCAGTGTCGGGACTACCATCAACTCAAGGCCAACTCACACCTGCACCAGGCTCAGGGCTAGTGACAGCCAAAGCTAATCAACCACGTCCAGGTATGTTGACACGCTATCAGTGGCCTTAACCCAAGCCATTACATTGCTTATTATCACAAAGCTCTGAAGTCATTACATCACCGGTCGCGTTAGAACGCTTTTGGGGGCCAAAACTTTACGGAAATTGACAAGACAGCGACATTAGCCAGTCTGAGAGCAGCTTTCTAAAGTATTATTTTACTATCATCACCCTCCCATCAACTCACTCAAACACCTATCCAAACAATTATCAACTCAAACAATTCTCAGCTATTTCAAATCACCCACCTTTAAAACAATCAACTCACTCACTCACCCACTTCTGCAGCGGTCCAGTACAACTTCATCAAGGTGGAGCAGCAGGTGACCGTACCTAAAGCCGGGAATCTGAACATTGGAGGAACTCAGAACATTGGCAAAGCCGCCCCAGTCAAGGAGGACGAGGAACCACATCTAACTACAATACAGAAACTAAGACGTGAGTACCTCTAGAACACTAAGACGTGAGAACTTCTAGAACACTAATACGTGAGTACCTCTAGAACACTAAGACGTGAGTACCCCTAGAACACTAAGACGTGAGTACCTCTAGAACAATAAGACGTGAGTACCTCTAGAACACTAAGACGTAAGTACCTCTAGAAAACTAAGTCGTGAGTACCTCTAGAACACTAAGACGTGAGTACCTCTAGAACACTAAGACGTGAGTACCTCTAGAACACGAAGACGTGAGTACCTCTAGAACACTAAGACGTGAGTACTTCTAGAACACTAAGACGTGAGTACTTCTAGAACACTAATACGTGGAGTACCTCCTCAGAACACTAAGACGTGAGTACCCCTAGAACACTAAGACGTGAGTACCTCTAGAACACTAAGACGTGGAGTACCTCTAGAACACTAAGACGTAAGTACCTCTAGAACACTAAGACATGAGTACCTCTAGAACACTAAGACGACAGAAATTACCTCTAGAACACATAGACGTGAGTACCTCTAGAACACATAGACGTGAGTACCTCTAGAACACCAAGACGTGAGTACTTCTAGAACACTAAGACGTGAGTACCTCTAGAACACTAAGACGTGAGAACTTCTAGAACACTAATACGTGAGTACCTCTAGAACACTAAGACGTGAGTACCCCTAGAACACTAAGACGTGAGGTACCTCTAGAACAATAAGACGTGAGTACCTCTAGAACACTAAGACGTAAGTACCTCTAGAAAACTAAGTCGTGGTGTACCTCTAGAACACTAAGACGTGAGTACCTCTAGAACACTAAGACGTGAGTACCTCTAGAACACGAAGACGTGAGTACCTCTAGAACACTAAGACGTGAGTACTTCTAGAACACTAAGACGTGAGTACTTCTAGAACACTAATACGTGAGTACCTTAGAACACTAAGACGTGAGTACCCCTAGAACACTAAGACGTGTACCTCTAGAACACTAAGACGTGAGGTACCTCTAGAACACTAAGACGTAAGTACCTCTAGAACACTAAGACGTGAGTACCTCTAGAACACTAATACGTGAGTACCTCTAGAACACTAAGACGTGAGTACCTCTAGAACACTAAGACGTGAGTACCTCTAGAACACTAAGACGTGAGTACCTCTAGAACACTAAGACGTGAGTACCTCTAGTACACTCAAGACGTAGAACACACATGGACGTGAGTACCTCCTAGAACACTAAGACGTGAGTACCTCTAGAACACATAGACGTGAGTACCTCTAGAACACTAAGACGTGAGTACCTCTAGAACACCAAGACGTGAGTACCTCTAGAACACTAAGACGTGAGTACCTCTAGAACACCAAGACGTGAGTACTTCTAAAACACATAGACGTGAGTACCTCTAGAACACTAAGACGTGAGTACCTCTAGAACACATAGACGTGAGTACCTCTAGAACACTAAGACATGTGAGTACCTCCTAGAACACCAAGACGTGAGTACCTCTTAAACACATAGACGTGAGTACCTCTAGAACTCCAAGACGTGAATACTTCTAGAACACTAAGACGTGAGTACCTCTAGAACACTAAGACGTTAGTACTTCTAGAACACTAATATGTGAGTACCCCTAGAACACCAAGACGTGAGTACCTCTAAAACACATAGACGTGAGTACCTCTAGAACACCAAGACGTGAGTACTTCTAGAACACTAAGACGTGAGTACCTCTAGAACACTAAGACGTTAGTACCTCTAGAACACTAAGACGTGAGTACTTCTAGAACACTAAGACGTGAGTACTTCTAGAACACTAATACGTGAGTACCTCTAGAACACTAAGACGTGAGTACCTCTAGAACACTAAGACGTGAGTACCTCTAGAACACCAAGACGTGAGTACCTCTTAGAACACATAGACGTGAGTACCTCTAGAACACCAAGACGTGAGTACTTCTAGAACACTAAGACGTGAGTACCTCTAGAACACTAAGACGTTAGTACCTCTAGAACACTAAGACGTGAGTACTTCTAGAACACTAAGACGTGAGAGTACTTCTAGAACACTAATACGTGAGTACCTCTAGAACACATAGACGTGAGTACCTCTAGAACACTAATACGTGAGTATTGCCCTAGAACACCAAGACGTGAGTACCTCTAAAACACATAGACGTGAGTACCTCTAGAACACCAAGACGTGAGTACTTCTAGAACACTAAGACGTGAGTACCTCTAGAACACTAAGACGTTAGTACTTCTAGAACACTAATATGTGAGTACCCCTAGAACACCAAGACGTGAGTACCTCTAGAACACCAAGATGTGATTACCTCTAGAACACCAAGACGTGAGTACCTCTAGAACACCAAGACGTGAGTACCTCTAGAACACTAAGACGTTGGTACCTCTAGAACATGTCTAGTGCACATCCATAACCCAATGATACATTAATGATATATAGCGAATCCTGAAGCGATGATGCTGAGTCTTTGCTTAACATGGTCAGCAGGGTTTCATACCACAGATGGATCAACGTGGTTTCCATCTGAAATGTGTTCCTTTTCAAGGACTCACGGTGTACATTCAGGCAAAGTAATGGGTGGTGATTAGCTGCAAAATACACCTAAGAGCTCATGGATATATAAATAAAACTGTCATCACAAAGAATATTTTCAAAAGTGATACCCAACGTAAAACTCTGTCAAAAAAGAAACGCAACCCCTGTCCTCAGATATGAAAAAAATTCGTTTGAATGAAGTTATTGCTTCCAAACTAAATTTTATTCGAATGTATTGAAATTATACACGTAATTAATGAAGATTACCATCCAAACAACTGCATTTGTACGCATAAGTGTATTTTATTGCTTATTCCGTCACAACGCATGAAATGACCCTCATGGTGACTTCGCACAAAAACACATGCAAATCATGAAAATGGCAGTTAATGTAGGGGTGTATAAAAGCCCATGTGCTTTCGTATTATATTCATTCATTTGTCGCCGAAAAGCTGTGTTAAAATGCCACGATTGAGTGCTGCCGACCGAAATATCGCCATTGGTCGTGTTCAAGCCGGAGAAAGTTTTGGAACTGTTGCACGGCACCTAAATGTTCACAAAACAACGATATCCCGACTTTGGAGCCGCTACAACAACTTCAATTTGACCAACGATCGCCCGAGAAGTGGAAGGCCAAGAATCACGACCCCTTCAAGATCGGTACATCCGGGTCCATCACCTGCGTAATCGGCATGCCCTACCAACCGTGACTGCCACACAAATACCAGGTTTGAGGAGAGTGTCAGCTCAAACGATTAGGAACCGTCTGAAAGAAGCGGGTTTACGTGCCTGTAGACCAGTTGTTGGACCTGTACTACGCCCCCTACATCTCCGCCGACGACTCAGGTGGTGCAACAACGTAAGGATATGGACTTTACAAAAACTGGAGGCGCATCTGGTTTTCTGATGAATCCCGTTTTCTTTTGCAACATCACGACGGAAGAAAACGTGTGTATAGGAGACGTCATGAACGTTTTGCGCCCATCTGCGTCCGACAGGGGGACAGATTTGGCGGAGAAAGCGTTATGGTTTGGGGATCCATCTCATACAACCAGAAATCAGACTTGGTGATCGTTGAAGGGAACCTGAAAGCCCAACGTTACATCAACCACGTATTACAGC
Source organism: Haliotis rubra (assembly GCF_003918875.1). Taxonomy (NCBI): domain Eukaryota; kingdom Metazoa; phylum Mollusca; class Gastropoda; order Lepetellida; family Haliotidae; genus Haliotis; species Haliotis rubra. Next base: position 6,369 of record NW_025765279.1, on the reverse strand, counting down.
CTCACCTTCTCCCGATTATTGACCAACAGACACAGATTTTTCAACCAGACAACGCCCGGCCTCATACTGCACGTGCAACAATGAACTTTCTGCAGAATTCCAACGTCAATGTCTTGCCATAGCCCTCTAAATCACCAGACCTCAACCCTATTGAACACGTGTGGGATACTCTGGGTCGACGCGTACGTCAACGTCAGCCGCCGCCACAGACGCTGCAACAGCTCGGCGTTGCACTGCAGGAGGAGTGGAGAGCCATTCCCCAGGACAGAATCCGGCGTCTTATCCGTTCTTGTCCAAGGAGATGCCGTGCAGTGATTGCAGCTCGTGGTGCTCATACGAGATACTGAGAAAGACGCCCCCCTGGTGACAAACTGGTGTCTGTGAGATGACTTTTGAAATGACAATTTTAAACATGCCCATCTTGGTTATTATTCTGCCAAATTTCAGACTTCTGTCTTAAATAATAAAAATGCTGTGTCGTCTTAAAACTTCAGATCAACATCTCTAAAATACAGGGGTTGCGTTTCTTTTTTGACAGAGTTTATTTTGTTCAGTATTTTCATATCATATCTGTACTTAAATAAGTAACTATTTAAAAAAGTATTGGTGACACCTAACTTATTTTGTTCAATATTTAAACATCTTAAATGTATCGATGTCTGGGTGACTGAGTATGGTTTTACGCCGCTTTTAGTAATATTCCAACAATATCAGACACCATATGTGGGTTTCATTCATTCTACCCATATGGGAAATCGAACCCGGGTCTTTGGCGTGACGAACGAACACTTTGACCAGAAGGCTCCACCAGCTATCCGATTTGGTTATGTTTTTTGTTGAAACCCAGACGTGTAATATAATTACACTATATATTTCAGATTTGAGTGAGTTTAGTTTTACGCCGCTTTTAGTAATATTCCATGGGCTTCACACGTTGTACCCATGTGGGGAATTGAACCCGGATCTTCGGCGTGACACCTGAACGCTTTAACCACTAGGCTACCCCACCGCCCCTTATGTTGCAGAAAGAACCGAAACAAGGATTCAGACTTGGACAGAAGATATGGTGAAAACGGAGGCTCTCAAGAAGGTGACGGATAAACTCGATAAAGGTGCCAGTTGGATAACCATAAAGGGAAGCCCTGGAGAAGGAAAGTCCACAATGGCTTACATGGCTCTCAAAGATCAGTACATCAAAGGGAGACAAGTCTACCAGGTGGAGTCACCAACAGAGTTTGCTGAGGTCACTATGACCTGCTCCAGTCCCCTTGTAATGCTGGACGACATATTGGGAGACTTGGAATTCAGCGTTGTGGAATGGTCCAGGTGGAGGCCGGTGCTGCGTCCAATTCTGGATCCCGTGGAACACTACAAGGAACACAAGGATGAAGAGCAATCTAGGAAGCTGACAATAATTCTTGTTGGGCGTGATTATGTTCTGCAATCTTCTGTACCAGACTTAGGAAGACTCGCAACATTCATCACCAGCAGCAGCTACGTGATCGAGGTATCATTGGAGAGAAAAGTGGAAGAAAAGAAACAAATTTGGAATGCATTGGCTCAAGGGTTACATTTTGATAAGGAAACAGTAGAACAGTGTTGTTATATCGACTGTCCGCACGGATTCCCTCATGTTTGTAGAATGTTTCTCAGAGCATACAGCAACGACAGTCAGATTTCAATGAAGGAATTCTTCAGCAAACCTCTCGATTTCCTGAACCAGACAATGAACAAGCTGATTAACGATAGCATAAAGCGTAAGGTGTTCATGATGATGATCAAAGGTGATGGGAAAGTGTCAGAAAATGAGTTAGATGCTGATGAGGACCTTGGCTATGAGTGTTTAACAACTGCAAATGATCTGCTTGGGTCGTATCTCAAAAGAGAGGAGGACACGTACACGTTCGACCACCCTTCCGTCTATGATAGTGTTGCTTTTATTCTCAGTAGAAAACATACACGATTTGTTATCACCAACTGCAGTATAGCATTCATCCACCAAAGACTGCGCTTTGAAACTGCCCAAACAGGCAGTACTGATGGCGAGACGGGGTTAGTGGCACATATTCCCAGACTGTACGTTTCTGATTTGGCCAAGAGATTTGCTTTTGAGATCTTGAACAGGAACTTGGTGCTAGTGCTGTCTCACAGAGTGTGTGGAGATGCTGAGTTTATTCAAACTTTCATGGACACTCTGACAAGGGATCATCCAATATCTCTGAATGATCTCATCACATACACTGATCAGATATCAGGGGATTCTTTCCTGGAATTACTTCCCAGCAGCAAGTCCTCAAACATGCTTCGTTATCTCATGGAGGAAGGCAACGTTGCTCTCAGCCGAGAACAAACAAGTGAACTTATGTTTGGTGTCTGCAAGCATTCTGCTGGAAATGTCTTGACATATCTGACTGAACATAAGGCAATAGACATAAACACTACATATGGAACTGTCAGAAAAACACCCTTAATGATTGCCGCGGAAACAAAGGACACTGACTTTGTTATGCAGATTCTTTCCTATGGACCTGACCTATTTACGTCTGACCGCTGGGGGAAGACTGTCTTGCATTACTTGTGTGAATACGGCCATACAGCAGCTGCTGCAGTTGTTACTGATGGAGAGGTAGATGTCAATGTCACAGACACATTTGGGGAATCTCCGCTGTACCTGGCATGCAGAAGTGGCAAAGAGGAGTTGATAACGCTAAGCTGCAAGACAAGGGAGCTCGTGTGTCTGGGGATGTCGTGTGCAGTGCATGTCAAAGTGGAAAAACTGTCTCTAGTACAGATCCTGTTTGAAAAGGGCGCTTCCAGTCAACACGTTGTCTCTGGGTGGCGACAGCCCTTTCACTCAGCCTGTAAAGCTGGGGATAAAGAAACTGTGAAGTTTCTATTTCAGAAAGGAGCAAACATGGCCATGGTTTCGTCTAATGGTGACACGCCTTTCCATTCTGCAGCTGGCGGGGAAGGCCTGAATTGTTAGAGTTCCTGATTGACCGAACTGGTGCAGTCTGTCAAATTGGGGATAACTGTACACACACTTCAAGTGGAGACACTGGACGGAAAGATGTGATGACAAACCTGTGAGTGGTGTGAATGTAACAAACAATATATCTGAAACGCCCCTACACAGAGCAGCATGGAAGGGATCAAGGCCGTGTGTGGATGTGCTCATTGAGGCCGGGGCTGTTGTGAATCTGCAGAATAAAGAGGGCAACACCCTCCACCTTGCTGCAGAATCAGGATTTGAAGAATGCGTTGATGCCCCTTGTGAAGTCAGGAGCTGATTGTAGTATAACTAACCAGGCAGGCGAGAAACCTCTCCACAGATCAGTCAGATGTGGATCTAGTCAATGTGTTGACATTTTGATGAAGACTACCGAGGTCAATGTACGGAACGAAGCAGGCAATACGCCACTCCATATAGCCATAGATACTGGATCTCATGACTGTGTGGATGTCTTACTGAAGGCCGGTGCTGACGTGAATGCCCAGGACAATACAGGTGAAACACCACTCTATATTGCAGCAGAGCTTGGGGCTCATGAATGTGTGGTAGCCAGGCTCCTGAAGGCTGGAGCTGATGCAAACATATGCAAAACCAACGGCTGTACAGCGGTTCACAGAGCAGTTAGGCTGGGATATGAAGACTGCGTCACACTGCTACTGGATGTAGGATCCGATGTGAACATACAGGATGTTGAGAAGGACACGCCTCTGCATATAGCAACATTTTGGAGGTCTAAAGTTTACATTGAGATGTTGTTGAGGGCAGGGGCTGATGTGGACAAACAGGACGAAAAGGTAACACACCTTTACATATCGCAGCTCTCAGAGGGGCGCATGAATATATTGAAATTTTCATAAAGGCTGGAGCTGACATCAGGGCAGGTAATACTTCTGGTTGGACACCACTTCATTTTGCAGGTAAAGGGTGGTCATAAAGAGTTATGTGTCAACAGTTTATTGAAAGCCGGAGCAAATGTAAACACAAAGGATGACACAGGTGAAACACCTCTGCAATTTGCTGTGAGTTATGGAGAAACAAAATACATTAGCATGTTGATAGAGGCAGGAGCTGATGTGAATGCACAGGATGACGAAGGGTACACAGCACTTCACAGAGCTGCACGAAACAAGACGAAAAGCTGTCTAGAACTTTTGCTGAAATATGGAGCGGATGTTAACCTGTGCAATAATACAGGGGAGACGTCTATTTACGGAGTTATTCGCGGTGGCAGTGAAGAGTGCCTCTATGCGTTAGTTAAAGCTGGGCTTTCTGTTAACGCACGAGATAACAGAGGGGCGTACGCTTCTTCATTCAGCATTCCTGCTTCTGTTTTTTCGACCGACACTTGATCCAGTGATAAATATTGGTGCTGATGTGAATGCACAGGATGATGAAGGAAATACGCCACTTCACACAGAATGTTTCTCCGTAACTGCTGGAAAAAATGTGGATAAATTGTTAAAGGTCGGAGCAGATATAAATCTGCGCAACAACAAAGAGTGAGACACCTATGTTGACAGCAGCAGCCCGTGGGTCCACTTACACTGTCGAAAAGTTCATTGAAGCCGGAGCTGAAGTGAATGTGCAGAATAGTAACGGCGACACATTGCTCCATATAACATTGATAGTAGGAGCCCGGTATCAGGCTGTCGAGGCGTCTTACCACGATGTCCCGCACACTTTAAGCAGAAGTCAAGTTTATACAGCAGCTGGCCTTGGATCTGGAGACGATGACGGTGCTGATTTGCTATTTCAAGATGGAACTGGCAGCAATGTGGAACAGAGGAAAGGAGAACTTGCAGAAGAATTGGCGAAGGATTATACTTGCGTAAATGTATGTCTTTTTGAAGCTAGGGGTGTATCCAAGAAATCCTTGGGAGTCTTGCTGAAGAGTGGATGTGATGTGAATATACAAAATAAAAATGGTGATACACCACTTCACATAGCTTCGGGAAGGGGTTCGAAATGGTGTCTCGATATACTAACAGAGAAAGATCGTCGGTTTGGCGACCGGGTATACAACCAAAGGGCTTATGTGAAAGGCAACAGGACGTTTGAGACTGGAGATTGGGGAATGTCTTTGGACTGTGTTGACCTCCTGCTGAATGCGCAGGCTGAAGTGAACAGACAAAACCACGAGGGGGACACATCTTTGCATCATGCAGCAGCGAGGGGATTCAAAGAAATTGTTGATGCCCTTTTGGGAAGAGGAGCTGATGTAAATTTGAAAATGTCCAAGGCTGGACCCTTTACACACTGCTTTGTCCCATCAGGTTGTGTTGTGCTTTGGTCAAGTGCCCGATGTTGGGATATGTGTCTCACTGATTGGACACGGCGCTGATGTTTTGTGAGCAGGGACATCGCAGGCAACACTCCGCTACATCTGTTGTGTTCGGTTGCCAGAAATACTGCAGTGCTAAACCAAGATCTGGACGTCTCTGTTTTGGACTTCAAGTCACCGGAAGAAAGACAGATTGCGGCCTTTTCAATCAGCGTCTTTCAACACAGAGGTTTTACCGTCGGTTGGTGGCTCTGCTGTTGGACCATGGTGCCAGTTAACTAATGTACCAGAATGACAGAGGTGACCTAGCACTGCGGGGCTGGTGTGTCAGACATTGTTGATTGAGAAGACCTGAAACTATACATAACTATACTGACGTACATAAAAAGTATTACACACCTGGTGTTTTGGGACTATACTATCCCAAAATAGAAACGCATAGAGCGTTTCTGATTTTTAAGAATCTATAAATTACCTGTTGTGTTCAAACAATCGTCAAAATATGTAACAATAGTGTTGATAACATGATTTTACACAATTGCACAGGTGAAAAGTCGACGTTACCTTAAAATATTGATTTTGATGAGATTTCTTACAAGAATTAAAAGCATCGCCACAACGCAAACAGAAATCACCTTCCAGTTGAAATTGTGCAGCAAAGAAGAGCATGCACTGTCTGGCTATAAAATCCAGATTACTTTCGAAATCGGCTTTCGTTTTCGGAAGGAGTTTCTTAAGTTCAATCCCGCACCCGCGTCTTGGCCCCTTCACGGAACATCGCCGATGAAAAGATCCCATCTGGAGGTTAATAATATTCTATTCCCAGACGTCTGAATGTTGAAGATCTGAGTACAGTATCACCGCTTGCAGCTCGGTACAACCAAACAGGAATAATGACCGTCCCCATTGCAGACCAGACCTGCGAATTAATCTGCAAAGCTAGATCGGGTACATCTCAGGTGCTACGTTTGCGCGGATCGTACTACCAGGTAGTGAGAGCACAGCAGCCAGAGTGCCTGGACTTCCGGAGGACTATACCGGTCCAAACTGGCACGGAACAGGCTGAGACAGATTG